>NC_043979.1:19645280-19912780 GCF_902148855.1 Sphaeramia orbicularis | reverse complement strand
TGTTTGTTCTCAGGGTTTTTCTTTTTGAAATATTTTAAGGGAAGTATTTATTAGGTGGTTTATCAGAGGAATTTGTAAAGATCCTTTTTAGTATGTGCTCCCACTAATGAACAGATACTGAGCAATGCATTTACTCTAAATAGGACTGGATGCAAGAAACAGGCATTAACCCATAAAGACCCCAACATCCACCAGAACCCAAAAGCACATTCAAACTGTTTAATAACTGTTGATGCACCAATCCAGGCATGTCCAAAGTCTGGCCCGGGGGCCAATCACGGCCCGTGGTCAGATTTTATACCGCCCACAGCTTGGGTTTTATATTATATTATTTATGGCCCGCTTGGACTGTTGAACCGAGTACATGAATCATAAAAGGTTCCAAATGCAGTTTCTCCTTTCACCTCATGGTGGCAGCACCACTCTAACTCTATCTGGCTCTGTGACCTCGCCGTGAACCTTTTTCACTAATTTCTAACCATGGCGCCTGTAAATAAAAAAACGAAAGTTGACAGTGAGGGCCGCCGCTTCCAGGAGAGATGGGAATTACAATTTTTTTTCACTGAAAATCGAGGCAATTATGTTTGCCTAATTTGTCAACAGACTGTTTCCTTGTTTAAGGAATTCAATGTAAAGAGACACTAGCAGACAAAACATGCTAACGCATACGACAAGCTAGCGCTCCGAAAAAGTGAAGCAAATTCAAGCTGCTTTAAACTCACAACAGTGACTCTTCATGTGAACCTGAGTTCACTGAATTCACCACCAAGGCAGGCTACCAAGTTGCCAGGTTTGTTGCTTCTAACTGCTGGTGTTATGTACTTATAGATGTGACACAAAATATTACTTTCTGAATGATTTTGTGAAAGACAAGAGTAAGATTCATAGGTTTTCATCTTAAATGTTGACAGACTTTGCATTACTGAGTAATATACGAGTAATGATTACTCATATAAGTCATATTTAAAATGAATGTGGGGTTAAGATTTTTATCAACTTGGAAGTTTAAGATACGCTATACAGTTTGTTCTATGTTATCTGACTCCAGATGTGAAAGGAAGGCAGAATTGTTTTTTTTTTTTTTTTTTTTTTTAATTTGTTCACACCTGAGTGGCTTAGATTTGGTTACATTGCCATTTAAAAAAATGATATTGTGACAATGAAAATAAAATTGTTGTAGAACAGCGCATTTATATGTAATTTTTACTGTTTAAAAAATGTCTGAAGGGACCACTGGCCCCTGGCAATGTCCACATTATCAGATCTGGCCCTCTTGAAAAAAAAGTTTGGACACCCCTGCACTAATCTAATCCATGCATGTAAATAATTGGTGTAAAATACAGTTTGTCATTTTTTCATGGTGATCAGATATGACCCATTTGGATGTTCGGAGGCTCCGTAGTTACCGTAGAACAGGGGTGTCAAACTCATTTTAGTTCAGGGGCCACATTCAGCCAAATTTGATCTCCAGCGGGCCGGACCAATAAAATAGTAGCATAATAGCCTATAAATAATGACAACTTCAAATTTTTAAGTGCAAAAAATAACATTAAATGATGAAACTATTTCTATCCAAAACAAAAAAGATGTGAATAACTGAAAAAAAACTGAAATTTCTGGAAAAAAAAAAGCACAATTTGATCAATATTATGCCTCAACTCATGATTTATACACGTGCATTATGGATAAGATCTACAAAGACACAAAACAGGCAGAATATTGTTAAAATTGCACATATTTTTCTTTAGACATTTCAGGCTGTTCATATTTGTTCAGGTTATTGACATTTTATTATGAAAGGATATCAGAATTTAATGTTCTTTACAATAAATTAAAAGAGAAAAAAATTGGCGTTGCCATTATTTATCGCAAAATATCACATGATTTTCCTCACATTAAACCAAGAAGAAAATTTTGACTCATTATTTCTAGGTTATTATGCTATTATTTTTGAGTTTGATGCCCTTGACTGTTAATATCTTCAGGGTAATTTTTGCATTTTGCACTTTGTAAATTCATCTCGCGGGCCGGATTTGGCCCCCGGGCCGCATGTTTGACACCTGTGCCGTAGAAACACCATCATCTTCTACAACATTGATTCACCAGTAAAACCCATAGAGTTCGATCAATGACAGTGGATTTATTTATTTATTTATTTAGTTGACAGAGACAATGCAGTCACACATAGTTGCAGCTGATGTGATACATATAAAGCACAGGTGTCAAACATGCGGCCCGGGGGCCAAAACCGGCCCGCTAAAGGGTCCAATCCGGCCCCTGGGATGAATTTCTGAAATGCAAAAATTATAATGAAGATAATAACAGTCAAGGATGTGGAAATCATTTTAGGTCAATTCAATCTGAAGTGGGTCAGAACAGTAAAATACAATCATAACAACCTATAAATAATGAAAAGTGCAAATTTTTGTCTTTTATTCAGTGTTAAAAAAAAAAGTAAAATTACACAAAAATGTTTATATTTACAGACTATTCTTTTACAAAAAATTAAGGGTGGGCAAGTTAACGCGTTATTACCGCATTAACGCATTCATTAAATAACGCCGTTTTATTATTGTTCTGCCTTTCAAGCAAGTCTTAGTTGATTCATACATACGGACTCTTATTTTGAAACTCATGCTTTTATTTTGCCGGTCCACACACCGGTGCTGTGTGTATGTGCAGCTGAGAGGAGAAAACCGGCGAACTTTACAAGTAATGCTGATGTTTAAGCTAATTTGTTTATGCAAGCAGTCGGAGATGGGTTGCTAATTCTTTATGCAGGCTCATGCTAAGTTTATGTAAATTCATTGGTTGTGTTTAGGTCTAATATGTCAGCCTTTGAACTAACCTTTACTCATTTACGATGTGAATGTTGTATTAGCAGTCATTTTATCTCGATGCTAACTTGAATGGGAAAATCCATAGACACGCTAACGATTAGCATTTACAGGTTAATTAAAGATTTACAGCGTCTTTTTACTCAGCAACAAAGGCTCACATCAGAGATATTTGATACTATTCATTCTTACAACAACTGAACATAAAATACTCACAGGCAAACGTTTTTGGGGCCATACAAACAGAGTGAAAGAAACATGTCTGTTAGTTCTATGTCCGAACGGACTACGGTAACACGGAAAGGACAAAACATACGTTAATGCAACTTATTCTGACCACTTCAGGGCCCCTTTTGCTTGCTTTGAACAACTGAACATCACATATTAATGGGCTTATTAGTATTAGTACTGATTAGTGGGCTTAAGACTCCTGTCAATCACTCACAACTGTAAATACACTGGTGGGACATAAACATGTGTAAAAGTAGTGGTTTTTTACATGGACATTTTCATTTTAAATGTCTTCAGATGGGTTGAGAAGGACACAGTTGTTTGGAAGCACTGACGTGCAATTATTTTTATCACCGGAGTAGGATTCTGTTGGGTCTCTGTAAACTTAATTTGATTCTGATTTGAATTGATAAAGCACTTTGTGACTCTGTCTGTGAAAAGTGCTCTATAAATAAAAAAAAATTATTTGATGAACATCCATATAATATAATAATATCAGTAAATTAAATATAGGGAAATACCTAATTTTCACTGGAAAATGCAAAATACAGAGGATAATAGTAGAATAAATGAAGAAAAATCACTTTGTTTCTTTTTTTTTTCCCAGTCTTTGTTTATTTGAGGTTTTGCAGAAATTGGGCAATGCGAACACTGTATCATATGTAATACAATTTCCTTTTTTTTTTTTTTTTTTTTTACATGCATACAAGAACCCATTTTACATCACAAATTTCTGGCGACCCCACAAATTCAAAACAGACTTTTTTTTTTTTTTGGCTAAAATTTATTTGTTTTTGATCATGTAATAGTTTGCTATACTGTATTGCAAATAAACGTTCCTTTTAGACAACATTTAGACTATATAATGTAAATTTTTATTAGTAAGTACTTTTTTTTTTTTTTTTTTTTTTGAACAAATTATTAGAAATTTCAGGCGACCCTAGACATTCAAAATGGAGACATTTTATTTGCTAAAATTAATTTGTTTTTGATCGTGTAATAGTTTGCTATAATAATTTGCAAATAAACATTAATTTTAGGCAACATTTAGGCTATATAATGTAAATTTTTATTAGTAAGTCTTAATTTTTTTTTTTTTATAAATTATTAGAAATTTCAGGTGTCCCCAGACATTCAAAACGGAGACATTTTATTTGATAAAATTAATTTGTTTTTGATCATGTAATAGTTTGCATGTTGCACATAAATGTTAATTTTAGGCAACATTTAGGCTATATAATGTAATTTTTTATTAGTAAGTTTTAATTTTTTATCAATTACTAGAAATTTCAGGTGACCCCATTTGAATTCCAGGCGACCCCACGTGGGGTCCCAACCCCAAGGTTGAAAATCAGCGGGTTAAAGATTAACTTTTTCTTATCTATGTATTTTTCTGTTTATCCCTAAAAAACATGTATTCCTGTGCAGTGTGCTGCCTGTTTGCTATTGTTATTCAGTGAATCTGACTCGAAGCCTGTGCAGCTGTAGCTCTGAGCTTTTTCCAGACATCGACCATTTCTAAGTGAGTCATCAGAGGAAGGAGATGACGGGGCAAAGGGCCAGCTCCATAATGAGCTGCAAAGACACTTTGTGAACACTGTCACTTTGGTCTCATTCACCTGCTTGATTTCATTCTTGTTCATTCTTGGGCTAAATGTAGAATCCAAATGATGAGCACGATTAAACACAACCGTAAAAGCAGTAGATATATCCTTACAGACAGTTGTGCTACAGAGAAAACTCAATTATTTCTATTTTAGAGCAGTAATTTAGGAAAGGGTTCTTGATATATGCGCTGCTGTCTTCAATTTCCAGTTTTTTTCAGTCTTTCAGTTCTCAGTTTGTGGATGTAACACAAAATCACAGAGCATCCGTATGTGATTATGGTGGGTTATAAAATGCACTATAGTTAATTCTCTACTCTTAACTGGGTCACACTGAAAAAAGGGACTGAAAAGCCCTGCATTCTCTATTCCAATGGTTATATTTTTTTTTACATCTTTCAGTTATTCATAAATTCTTCTCATAACAATATTAGAACCATTTATTTCCAGTAGTATTTCTTTGCTTTTTGCTTGCGACTGCTTAAAAGGGCTTTTTGGTCCCAACAATGAAAAATAATGATTTTATCATACACTAGTCATCATTCAGTGTAAGCGGCAGATGTGATCAGTCCTTGACATTTTCACACTAATTGTCCTTTTTCCAGTTCAGTTTCGTATGATGAGCTCTCCTGGGTTATACAGAGTGACCCAAAAAAACAGGAATTTTTGAAGTGCGTATTGGCAGACATGAGCAAGTGGCAGCACTGCGAGACACTGACCTTGAGCAAGTAAACACACCCCCATTTTAGTAACCATTGGCGGCTGTGCGAGAATTGTTCGGTAACCGTGTGATCTCAAGATTCGGTAACATTCCCTGGCCTGTTGAGCCGCATTATGTAATAAATTCCCATTATGTAATAAAAGTTCAAAATGTAATAAGAATGTCACTTCATCTTGTAATAAAGCCGCATTATGTAATAAACTGACACATTTTGTAACTAGAAGCACTCGGAGAGCGCAGACCTCCGCCAAGGCTGATCAGTGGCACCCCCCGTGGGCCCCCCCACCCCCGATCACCACCAAAATTTAATCATTTCTTCCTTATCCCATTTCCAACAAACCCTGAAAATTACATCCAAATCTGTCCTTAACTTTTTGAGTTATGTTGCACACTAACGGACAGACAAACAAACAAACAAACAAACAGACAAACAAACCCTGGCAAAAACATAACCTCCTTGGCGGAGGTAATAAACTACGTCAACGCATTATATAGTAAATTTTTTCACATTATGTAGTAAGTTATTACAATTTGAGAAATTTATTACAAAATGCATTTGACACATTTTTATTTTTAAAAAAAATTAATAACATGGTTCATTATGTAATAACAATCCAAATTAATATCATTTCAGAGCAATTTAGAAGAAATTAGTCACAGGAGCTACAGGTAATGGAATCAGAACTTTAACCACACAGTTTAAAGATTAATTTAACACATTACATTTTCCTGAAAATAACAATGTGTCAAGTACATTTTGTAATAAATTTCTCAAATTGTAATAACTTACTACATAATGTGAAAAAATTTACTACCAAATGCATTGAGGTAGTTTATTACAAAATGCGTCAGTTTATTACATAATGCGGGTTTATTACAAGATGACGTGACATTCTTATTATATTTTGAAATTTTATTACATAATGGGGATTTGTTACATAATGCGGCTCAACATGGTCCCCTAGATCGCCAGATTTGTCCGTTTGTGATTTTTTCTTGTGGGGCTATCTCAAGAGTAAAGTGTACACGACTGGACCAAGAACTCTGGATGAGTTAAAACAGAGAATTCAGGATGAAATTCACAGTATCCCAGCTGAGATGTTGCAGCGGTCAATGAGGAATCTCAACAGCAGATTTCAAGAATGCATTCGTACAGGAGGACGCCATCTACAGGAAGTCATTTTTAAAAAATGAAAATTCCATCATTGTTTCTTAAATGGCATGTTTTAAGGTTTCAGTTACTATGAATAAAATATTTTTCTTCCATCACTCTTGGTTTTATTGGATTGTTAAAAAGTTCCCGTTTTTTGTGTCACCCTGTATTAATCCTTAGGGGTCTGAGCCTGAGAACTTTTGATTTTGACTTTATATACTACATAAAGAAATGTTTACTTTACCCATGTTTGGTATCTTTTTGTTTCAGTACAACTTCATCTATCTCATCTGCCTATTATTACCTCCGCCAAGGAGGTTATGTTTTTGCCAGGGTTTGTTTGTTTGTTTGTTTGTTTGTTTGTTTGTCTGTCCGTTAGTGTGCAACATAACTCAAAAAGTTATGGACAGATTTGGATGAAATTTTCAGGGTTTGTTGGAAATGGGATAAGGAAGAAATGATTAAATTTTGGTGGTGATCGGGGGGGGGGGGGGCACTGACCAGCCTTGGCGGAGGTCTGCGCTCTCCGAGTGCTTCTAGTTTTTTTCACTGTAACCTCCTATATCAACACAAAAAGACAAAAAACACACAAAAAATATTAAATCCGATTTGAAAAATGTATATAATTTATTGCATAAATAACACAAAGATGCTTAACAAACCTTTTCAAAGACTTTAAAAGTGAATATTGGTTCCAAATATTAGATATATAAAACTAAAATTGTAATAAATTAAAACTATACTCAAATATTTGACATACATCCCGTTTTTTTGTGTCACCCTGTATTTGAGCTGCTCGGTCAATTTTCCCATCCTCCAACTCCCAACTCCGTTCCTATTTTTTTTTTTTCTCACATGGCCAAAGAACTCATAAACAGCTTCTGTAATTATGATCCCTTTGAAAAATGGGTCACTCTTTCTCTTGAGGTCTTTCAAAACTGTGCCTGACTTCTTCTGTTGCTCTCTCTCTCTCTCTCTCTCTTTTCCAGACCACCAAGGCGGTGAACAAAGGTGACTTCCCTCTGGCCAACATTGCTTCTCGACGGGCTTTGTTCCTGGCCGCCCTCTCCATCACTATAGGCACTGGTGTATATGTGGGGGTGGTGGTAGCTCTCATTGCCTACCTTTCTAAACCAGGACACATATAGCAGCCGCACCTTCCCAAACACACCTCCGGGGAGCCTAGGAAGAGAACAAGCCCTCTGGGGATGGCAATGCTCCTGCAGACTTGGAGGAAAGTTTTTTGGGGATGTACAGTTTTTTCCTCCATCTTTCTTTCTTCCCAGCCTCCTCTCCCCATAGGCCCTCTGTCAGCCAAGATTAGTCACACTGACTGGAGAGAGGTCAGATCGGAGGGTGAGAAGTAGGGGAATTGGGCATACTTTTTGTTGAGACACCGGGTTTATGTAATGGGAATTTTCCATGTCGGAGCCCAGTTTGCGTCCCATTGACTTAAAACCCCCCGATGGCAAATCACTTTATCTCAGCGGTTTTGAACTTCCGAGACCCCTGCCGAAACTTTGAGGAGAAAAGACTGAGACAAAATCCTGCAAACTTAAGCGAATCCTCAAGAGCAGAGGTGGAAGTGGGTTTAAGATTAACACAAAATCATCCCTAAACCACTTGTATGTTGATGTTTCATGAGCTGCAGTTTAAAAATTGGAGTCCCTTCCCATGATGCCTCCTGTCATCTCTATACCCTGAAAGTCTTTTAATGGATCCAGTTAATCAAAACTTCCTTCATCTACTCGAAACAGCGGAGGAGATAATAAATATGTGACGGCACCCGCAGTTTCTTAAATCCTGACAAAGGAGTACTTTCATATCCAGAAAAATATTGAACTACTGATAATAGTTTGATCATGGAGAATAAAGCTCTGAGAGATGGAGGAAAAAAAAAAAAAAAAAACATCAAATATGACCGTGAACAGAGGCTGCTTCTTTCATATGGAACAATATGCACTGGCATGGATTAGAACAATCTCGATGGCGCCTCAGGCCTGTATTTTGAAGGAGTTACTGTTCATCCATCAGAGACAAGCCCTGAAATCCAACAAAGTCTGTTCACGCCAGGAATGGTTTACCTACACACATGCAAACATGCTTAGTCTTCTGTTTGTCTTTTTGTGTTCCCTGCTGTCTAAAAGCACCTTGGGTAAGCTCACTTTAAGGAATGTTCGGTTACGATCTTTGATGTAACGCACAGATGTGCTTTAGCCAGATGGTCCTAAATCACAGGTATCAAACATGCGTCCCCGGGGCCAAATCCGGCCCACCAAAGGGTCCGATCCAGCCCGCGGGATTGAATATGTGAAATGCAAAAATTACACTGAAGATATTAACGATCAGTGGTGTTAAAATCATGTTAATTCAGGTCCCACAAACAGACACACACAGTCCAATTAGATTTCAAATGGGTCAGACCAGTGAAATATTATAACCTATAAATAATGACAATCCCAGATTTTCTCTTTTTTTTACTGGTGTAAAAAAGAAAAATTACAAAAATATAGAATATATACTTAATGTCACTTTACCTTTTGAATTTGCCACCTTAATTATGGGAAAAACTGAAATTTTAGTGAAAAATACTTATACTACTTATATAGAATTTTAATAACTGCTGGTAAAAAGGCTGTGACCAGGCACTGGCTCCAACCTGAACCACCTAATCTGGAAAAATGGGTAGATATTATGAATGAAATTTACCAGATGGAAAGACTAACCTTCTCCCTTCGATTACAAATGAACAAATTTTCAAATCTATGATCAAAGTGGATATTTTTTTTATTTACACTTACCAAACACAATCTGTTGGAACCCTAAATGTGCAAGAAATGACAATATAATGATAATGTATCTGGAATTGTCTTGTTTTTTGTTTTTGCTTTATGTAACAATGCATCCATTGTTCACTGTTCAATTGTTTTATTATTAACAGAAAAAAAAGAAAAACAAATGTTGAGAATGGAAAGATTGGTCGTTGGTCACATACTTGTTACGTGACCACAATGTAATTTCAATGTATGCTGAAATCTTCGCAATATTTCTAAATAAAAATCTGGAGAAAAAAAAGTAAAATTACATGAAAATGTTTACATTACCAAACTATACTTTTACAAAAAATGTGAATAACCTGAACAAATATGAACAAATGGAAATGTCTTAAGAAAAGTAAATGCGATTTTACCAATATTCTGCCTGTTAGTAAATGTTTTGTGTGATTGTAATGCACATGTGTAAATGATAAACTGATAAACCGAGGCAGAATATTATTAAAATTGCACTTGTTTTTCTAAAGACAATTCAAGTTATTCATGTCATTCAGATCAGATTTTTAAGGAAACTTCGTAGATTTAAACCTGATTATAATATAATTTTACTTTTTTCACTGTTACACTGGTCTACAAGGAAAATGCTTCCAGAATAAAAGTAATGAAATTTTACCACATGAGAGTCACTGATAAAGAAAAATCAAGTCAAAAATGCTGGTTGGCTGAACTTTCCAAGATACAGCCTTGGGTCAAAATGTGAAATTCAAGAATTAACGAGAGAATGGGTTTGACTCAAAAGGAATATTTGTCTCAGAGCTACAAGATCTACTTCAAAACACTGTCTGCACATTAGAATACATTCACTTTACAGGTTCTATTTAGTGGAAGATTTCTAAAACTATTATATAAATGTACATAAACCAATATATATGTGTAATAACACTTATCATATACCTTGAAAACATCAGCAAACCGGCACTTTTGTCATTTATTTTCCAATTAATCTTATTAAAATACGTAACATTTAGCACATTTAATGTCTGAAGCAAATCACTTGTAAAAAATTGTAGACCAGTGTTATTTTACTGGTCCGACCCACTTGAGATCAAACTGGGCTGAATGTGGCCCCTGAACTAAAATGAGTTTGACACCCCTGTCCTAAATGGAGGGCAGCGACGCCCAGTGTTTCTATATCAACACAGTATGAGACGAAGCAACAGCCATTCACAATGGATGAGGAAGTTATAAATCAGGTAGATCCTGTCATTAAAAGGCAGGCCTTACTTATCCTGCAGGGCTGCACATATAAACCAAGTGTCACAGTCTGACAGCATTGAATTCACTGGGTATCAATTATTCTTTGCATGACTGTAGCTGTGCCAGCAGTGAACTGCCACGCATGATTGATTGGATTTAGAACTTTGTTTTTTTTTTTTTGGCAGACCATAAAAAAAGCTTAAATTAAAATTGATTAGAATCTGAAGGGGTCATATTTTGTACAATGTTTTAACCCTGCAAATTCTCCATTCAGCTTTTTAGCACAGATGGTATTTTATCATAATAAGGCACTGGGACAATACAGTTTGATCTATGAATATTAGCCCTCGTCTTAAATTTTCAATAAATTTTAACTCAACCTTGTAAAACAAACGTTTGTGCAAGACGGGAAATAATGTCTGACTAATTATATGACTGGCTTATTAATTAAAGTTTTTTCATTTTGCCTTTTATGCTGTAGATTATAAGCCAGACAGATGCTAGTTCAAGCCCCCAAGAGGTGACATTATACACTTAGTTTCCTTGCACAGGTCGTGCATTAGTCATACCTGACATTTATGGTGCACAATTAGCTTCCCATAATGGCTTTTTCTGAAGGAATGTGTACTCTCTGGAGCATAGCCCAAAATAGCACAACCACATTAATTTCAATAATAAGCCACTTTTGGCATCACTGGTTGCTGTCAAACCTTGCAAGTAAACAATCCATTTACACATCCTCTGAACGTTTTTAAAATAAACATATAAGCCGATTCTGTTCTGCTAATGATGAGTGAGTACTGCTCATATTCATAATGTTTTGCAAAAATGAAACAGTAGCTCAGACCTGGAGGTTTTTTGGTTTATTTTTGGCTCCCTGTATGAATAAACATCCTCCTCTGAATAAGGCGGTCAGATAAAGACAGATTTATTTGTATGGAGTCCTCCGATTCAGCTCATTGAGTTTATTGTCATCTGTTATTCCTGTGTATGTTTGGTCTTATTCCGGACTACATTCAGGCAGCTCATGAGATTCACGATGAAACATCTGTACGCACACACCATCACCATCTCTGTATCTATACTGAAAGACTCTGTATGTTTGCTTTCATCTCTTACAGAAAGTTTTACTGCTGATAATAATGAACATGCTTTGTGTTACGTAGCGTGTCATTCAAATGATGTGTTTTTTTAATCTGGCTTCTTTGGCAACCTGGTATTGTACAATGTGTTACAACAGTAAGTGGTTTCAAAGCTGTTGTGTTTCTTTTCTATTTGTGATGACTCTATCTACACATCAGTGCGACAAAGGTGTTTGCTGAATGCATTTCTCAATCCCAGGGGGAGAATGCTCTCTTTGTGTCATGAGCTAAAGCAGTGTTAAAGAGGATTTTTTTTTTTTAAATTACATTTATGTTTTGAGATTTTTTTATCTCAATGAACGTGTGTGAAGGCTACATGTACATAGTGCAAATAACATGTTCAAATGTAATGACAAATAAACTAGAAAGGAAGGATGACCTTTCTTAAAAGCAACACGTTTCCCTTTTTCTCTGCACTGTAAAAAAAAATCCTATTATTTTTATGGAAAAAAACTGGCAGCTGTGGTTTCCAGAACAATACTGTAAAAAATGCATCCAACTGTAAAAATATTTACGGAAGTAACATGTAGATTTAACATTTCAAACATGTAGATTTAACATTGGATTTAAATGGTAAATGGACTGCACGTATTTAGTTCATTTTCTCCACCTTCATGGTGTCCAAAGCACTTTCCAAAACAACCAGGTCCAACTGGGACCAGTTTAAGATTTTTTTTTTTTTTTTTTTTTTTTTTTTTTAAATTTCGAATATGGATATGATACAAGCTTCTTGATTACTACTATTTGACTTCTTTGCACAACATGATATAGAAATGAAAATTCAAGGAACCATAAAACAATGACACACGTAAAAGAAAAGAAAGAAAAAAAAAGGAGTGAGAAGAAGCATAGCTTATTAGCTCTCACCCCTTTGTCTAAACCTACAATATGTACATATATACATACATATACACCAAGATTCAGTGTCTTCCATGGACACTTGGACATATGGACAGTCGGAGCCAAGATTCAAACCACCAACCCTTTGGTTATTGGACGAGCCGCTCTACTCTACCAGTCCATTCATTTACAAGTTTAAAATGTTAAATTGTAAATGTTTCCTTTTTTTAATAACTTAAAAAAAAAAAAAAAAAGCAAATACGTCATTGTTTCAACATTATGGTCTTGCAATTTAAACGGCACCACATTGTTTTTCAATTTACAGTTTTATTTTCTAAAAACAATAGAAATACATAATCTCTACATCCAAATCTGGTTTTGTTCACATACTCGTCCTGTAAAAACTACAGCTATATTTGATTTAATCGTTAACATAAAATTCTTTTCAAATAAACAACTTTGCTTTGTATTGTCACTTACAGTTTTTTTATGTTGCAATTTTACAACTTTTTGGTGTTAATTCTACAGTCATTTTTTACAGTGTGGTTTATTATAAGAATCACGACCAGAAACACGCCGCAATCGAGTATTATTGGTACATAATTGAGATGCTTGAGTTGTTCCCTATAGCAAAAAGCGGACTGAGTCATGGAGTGTAGGTGTGTTTTTTTTTGTTTTTTTTTCCAAAAAGAGATGGAGGAGCAGCTCTGAAATCTGCAGCTGTGTTCTCAGTACTGCATGCAGGAAAACATACCTCTCTTTGTGTTGTCACCATTATTGTTATTGAACATAAACACACACTGCACACAGCTCAACATTTCACAATGAACAGATCAACTGGAGGGTGTTTCCACGGGGGCCTTTATTTTACATTGATAGCCACTTGTGCACCGCTTTAACACAGATTATGTTTTAGCATGTTGGAATTTCCAGGTATGTGGCTTCTGATCACAACAGGGAATGCGGTACACAAAACCACTCCCCAATGGGACTAAAGCCTACATGCACCTGAATAACTGTGCTTCGAGGATACAGGCTTAACATGGCTGGCTTAATGTGTAACAGCAGTGTGTGTGTGTGTGTGTGTGTGTGTGTGTGTGTGTGTGTGATTGCAGCACCAGCTGGAAGAGCTCTCATTATAGGAGTGAATAAGGAGTGAGTCACAAGCTGATGTCTTTGTCTGGGAACACGTCGCAGCACAATAGACTATGTTGAGATCCATGCCTAGTCACCAGGGGTGAAAAATGCTCCTATAAAACAAAACAAAAGGTACACTACCTTTTTTTTCCAACAGGATATGCTAAACAAGCAATGCTCAACACCAGACATGCTGGAAGATTGAATTAATAAGGAGTATAGATCAAAAGAAGACTGTTTTGCTTTGCAGCGTTCTGTGAGTTCATCTAAACAAACAGGACAGCGAGATGGAAAATACTTTGCGTATCCTCTGGTGTTGTGTCTGATCCAAATCTGTGCATGAGAGGTTACATATACTCCCTGTAAGAATAATGCAAGAAGTTATATACACTCCAGGGTTCTCACTAGGATTTTTTTCACAGCGTAGGGGCACCATGTATGCTGTGCGAGCCGCATACATGGCACAAGTTTTGTATGGGGGTCCGGACACATCCTCCCCTGGAAAATGTGAAATTTATAACTCTCTGAAACACTATTTCCTGCATTTTGAGGGGCAAATTTTGAGGAATGAAGCCAAGTTTTTGTCTTTGTTACAACAACGATTAAAAGCAAAAACAGTTTTTTTTTTCAATTTGGGAATGGTAATTATTGATGGGAATTACTCCATACGGGAACTTGACACAAATTGATACGGAGCGGCACTCACACTACACGCACAGGCTAAATTTTAGATATAATTTTCCACGCATGATCAGTCCGTTTAAATAAGATAAATTGATTGAAGTCTCATTGTCACCCAATGAGCGTAAGACAAGTGATGTTGCCGGGCGGGCGTCAGACAATACCAAGGCACACAAAGGGGTGTTGATTCTATTGTTCTCATTTCCTGTCTGCAACGCTTTGCGCCAAGACAAAGGAATATATTTTTTCAAATTCAAATCTCGTTATCATTACGCCGGACGATCACACACACACACACACACACAAAAAAACACCGCTACGCTGGTTGAAAGACAGCATCGCGGGTCAAATCTCAGTGTCGGGGCCCCCCAGGGACAGCATCGAGGGCCCCGACGTTCAATGACGCAAGCGAGAACCCTGCACTGAAGAAAAAAAGAAACGCACCACTTTCATTTTCTTGTTTTTTTTTTTTTTTTCAGAAATATGACAGTTATTGCAAAATGTCAAACTACAATGAGTTCAGTATTATTCTGAGTCAAAATGAAATGATTGTTTTCCTGGTTCCGGGTGATTGATTTTGATTAGCAATAAGAACTGTATTTTGTATTCCTCACCCATGTCTGCATTTCCATGGTCACATGTAGCCAGTTTTTTAAAGGTGATTTGTCGTCTTTTGTAAGTGATTTTCTGAAATCCGATTCTCTGTAATTATTTCTTTAGATCCGCGACTTACTGCGCTCATACAATCTTGGGACTGTTGTGTTGACGGAAGTTGGAAAATCTTTTTGTTGGAAGGGATGCATGCGCTAAATTAGCTTTGCTTTACCATTTTAGCTTTGCATAAGTTTTTATTTCCCAAGATTTTCTTACTGCAGTAAGTCACATCGCCATGATTTGAGCCTCAGTTTGTGATCATATTGACCCACCGGACTAAAGTAATGATTAGTGAGAACTGAATTTCACAAAATCACTCATAAAATACTACAAATCACCTATAAAAGCCTGGCTACGTCTAACCATAGCAATGAAGTGATTATGCTAAGCTAGGCTAAGCTAAGCTAACGGAAGGGCTGTGAGAACAAGGCAATCGGTGCACTGCAGTGCAAACTGATTTACCCACTTATCGAACTCATTAGTGTATGACAAATGAATGAATAAAAAACAAGTGGTGAACTCTTCCTTCAGGGTTTTCCAGGCTGGTAGATCCCATCAGAATAGCCCACTGGAACGGTTTGGGTTGACTAGACTACATTACATATTCTTCCGCCAGCGCAGAATGTGTGCGTCATCGCAACAGGACAAGACAACGAGCATGTGCAGAATGGCAGGAATAAAGTCCAAACGGAATAAAGGGTTTACATGTCTGAGGAATAATTTAGTTCGGAATTAAAAGAGGATTAAACCAGTGACTTTATTCGGATTTAAATTTAACCTGAACTATTCTTTTTCAACTGGAATAATGTGTTTACATGAGCGTCTTAAATAGGATCTAAACTTTAATCAGATTAAACCAGGAATAAAAGTTGTCATGTAAACGCACAGAGTGTAGTTTGCAATTTTGCAATAACTCATATTTCTGAAAAAATCGAGAAAATGAAAGTTGTGCATATCTGTTTTCCTTGAGCGTATATATAGTATGTCTTCAGGATCAGGCCTGTTATTAAATCCCACATAGAATCATTGCAGGATTTCAGTCATTTCAGAGCAGAGCTTATTTTTTATTTATTTATTTATTTATTTATTTTTTTTTTTGCATGAAACTCAGAGCAGAAGTGTTGGGCATCTGACTCCGAGCTCCTCTCATCTGCAGATGAGTCAGTTTTCATCGCTTCAACACCCATTCGCTGTCTGTATTAGTGAATCACGCCAGAGATTATTGTTGGAAAGAAATGAGCCTGGTTTTATTTACTCACCTCATGTTTCTAACTGGGAGCTACAATCCTCAACTGCACTGTTTTCCTACAAGTGCGGTTCTTGAGATTGGTTATTGTATTCCACTTAAGCATGGTGCAATACACTGGAAATATCCACTTCATGAGCTCTCACATTTGGCACTCATGACAAAAACTGCAAGTCTGTGGAGTTTTACAACTGCACAGGTCGAACATATACAGTTAGAATGTGCAGGTGGATTTGGAAAAACAGAGGTTTGGAGCTGCTTTAGCACTGAGAAAGAGTTTTAATATCCCAGCTATCATTTCACTGCAGTAAAAATTCACTCGTTTTATTTTCTACAAAGGTAAAGGCAGCATATTTTGAAAACTAGAAGAAAGTCACAAACACAAAGAGACAGGAATGGAAAGAAAGACTGGCAAACGGCAGGGAATCATATTGTTGTTGTTTTTTTTTCTGACCTGCCAATAGAGGAGTGGGTGGTGTAATAACTCCCCCAATATTTTCTGAGTTCTGTTTGGGGAGATAAAGTGCCTTCAAGACATCCAGTGGGAAAGCTGAAGAAAATGGAGAATGAAAAGCAAGAACAAAGCCTCCTCCCACTGAGGTCAACGCTTCTGATAGTTTAGCACAGTGGAAAAATAAGAAGCAATACCTTATTTAGAAAGAAAGAAAGAAAGAAAGAAAGAAAGAAAGAAAGAAAGAAAGAATTAATGACATTGTTGAGGTTCAAACATGTTCTATACATGAAATTACCATGAAAGAAAGAAAGAAAGAAAGAAAGAATGATATTCTTGTGGTTCAAACATGTTCTATACTTGAAATCACCATGAAAGAAAGAAAGAAAGAAAGAAAGAAAGAAAGAAAGAATGATATTCTTGTGGTTCAAACATGTTCTATACATGAGATCACCATGAAAGAAAGAAAGAAAGAAAGAAAGAAAGAAAGAATGATATTCTTGTGGTTCAAACATGTTCTATACATGAAATCACCATGAAAGAAAGAAAGAAAGAAAGAAAGAAAGAAAGAAAGAAAGAAAGAAAGAAAGAAAGAAAGAATGACATTCTTGTGGTTCAAACATGTTCTATACATGAAATCACCATGAAAGAAAGAAAGAAAGAAAGAAAGAAAGATATGAGTCTTGTGGTTCAGAACATGTTCTATACATGAAATCACCATGAAAGAAAGAAGAAGAGAAAGAAAGAAAGAAAGAAAGAAAGAAGCAATGATATTCTTGTGGTTCAAACATGTTCTATACATGAAATCACCATGAAAGACCTGAAAGGAAAGAAAGAAAGAGATGATATTCTATAGTGGTTCAAACATGTTCTATACAGGAAATCACCATGAAGAGAAAGAAAGAAAGAAAGAAAGAAAGAAAGAAAGAAGAAAGAAAAGAAAGAAAGAAAGAAATGAATGAGATCTTGTGGTTCAAACATGTTCTATACATGAAATGCACCAGGAAAGAAAAGAAAGAAAGAAAGAAAGAAAGAAAGAAAGAAAGAAAGAAAGAAGAATGATATTCTTGTGGTTCAAACATGTTCTATAGCATGAAATCACCATGAAAGAAAGAAGAAAGAAGAAAGAAAGAAAGAAAGATGATATTCTTGTGGTTCAGACATCATGTTCTATACATGAAATCACCATGAAAGAAAGAAAGAAAGAAAGAAAGAAAGAAAGAAAGAAAGAATGATATTCTTGTGGTTCAAACATGTTCTATACATGAAATCACCATGAAAGAAAGAAAGAAAGAAAGAAAGAAAGAATGATATTCTTGTGGTTCAAACATGTTCTATACATGAAATCACCAGAAAGAAAGAAAGAAAAGAAAGAAAGAAAGAAAGAAAGAAAGAAAGAAAGAAAGAAAGAATGATATTCTTGTGGTTCAAACATGTTCTATACATGAAATCACCATGAAAGAAAGAAAGAAAGAAAGAAAGAAAGAATGATATTCTTGTGGTTCAAACATGTTCTATACATGAAATCACCATGAAGAAAGAAAGAAAGAAAGAAAGAAAGAAAGAAAGAAAGAAAGAATGATATTCTTGTGGTTCAAACATGTTCTATACATGAAATCACCATGAAAGAAAGAAAGAAAGAAAGAAAGAAAGAAAGAAAGAAAGAAAGAATGATATTCTTGTGGTTCAAACATGTTCTATACATGAGATCACCATGAAAGAAAGAAAGAAAGAATTAATGACATTCTTGTGGTTCAAACATGTTCTATACATGAAATCACCATGAAAGAAAGAAAGAAAGAAAGAAAGAAAGAAAGAAAGAAAGAAAGAAATGATATCTTGTGGTTCAACATGCTATACATGAAATCCCAAAAAAGAAGAAAGAAAGAAAAAAGAAGAGAAAGAAAGAAAGAATGATATCTTGTGGTTCAAATGTTCTATACATGAATCACCATGAAAGAAGAGAAAGAAAGAAAGAAAATGATATTCTGTGGTTCAAACATGTTCTATACATGAAATCACCATGAAAGAAAGAAAGAAAGAAAGAAAAAGAAAGAAAAAGAAGAGAAAGAAGAAGAAAGAAGAGAAAGAATATCTTGTTGTCAAACATGTTCTATACATGAGATCACCATGAAAGAAAGAAAGAAAGAATTAATGACATTCTTGTGGTTCAAACATGTTCTATACATGAAATCACCATGAAAGAAAGAAAGAAAGAAAGAAAGAAAGAATGATATTCTTGTGGTTCAAACATGTTCTATACATGAAATCACCATGAAAGAAAGAAAGAAAGAAAGAAAGAAAGAAAGAAAGAAAGAAAGAATGATATTCTTGTGGTTCAAACATGTTCTATACATGAAATCACCATGAAAGAAAGAAAGAAAGAAAGAAAGAAAGAAAGAAAGAATGATAATCTTGTGGTTCAAACATGTTCTATACATGAGATCACCATGAAAGAAAGAAAGAAAGAAAGAAAGAAAGAAAGAAAGAAAGAATGACATTCTTGTGGTTCAAACATGTTCTATGCATGAAATCACCTGAAATCACCATGAAAGAAAGAAAGAAAGAAAGAAAGAAAGAAAGAATCCTTCATTTACAATAAATTTTGCAAAACTACTTACATAACACAGTTTCCACCACTAAATACGGGTTTAGATTACAGCAGTATCCCATTACAAGGTACAGAAGAAGCCTCCTTTTCGAATGCTCATAATGAAGTAAAGCCGATGTGGGATTTCTTCTGTAAACCCCTGTTGACCAAAAACATTGGTGGTTCATTATGGTGTGTTTTTCGTGGCGTCGTAGCGGTGAATGTTCCCGTGTCAGATGAAATCCCACAGTCCCAGATGCTTTTGTTTTAACATATTTCATTTGTGTTGTACACTGTTCTAGATGAATGTCTTTATTTAGAACACTTTGTACCTTACTGGTGTCCTTTTGAGAGCATTTCAAACATAGGATGTTTATATTTGGTTTCTCATATAGTAAAAAGAAGGTCGGCAGCTGATTTTCCCTCAAAAAGAGATGGGAATCTATTAAATTAGAAAACAAAAACTGGACAGATGACACCAGTTTAGGAGTATATTCTACAGTAAAATAAAGGATTTGGATGTTTATGAAATAAAGAAGGAAAAACAACTTAGCTAATATTAGGTTTTCTTTGCCTGGGGCGGTGAATGTTATCTTTTTCTTTTTTTTTTTTAAAGACTGCAGCCTCATATAGCCTCATTTCGCTTATATGACTCAGGCCTTTGTGAAAATGGCACAATGAGATGCCATTTTCTTACGAACATCTGAATTTGTAATGCAAGACTATGAGGAAATAGAGGGAATGCTGAGAGGAATTTGCTCCTCTTTTCCTTTACAGAGAGGAATCTGAAAGGCTCCAAAACATAAAAAGGCACGCAGATGTTACATTCTCTATGGTCTCATCTCAGATGACAGGACTAGCCGGGCCCCGGGCTGTTTCAGCTCCATTTTCATAGCGGTCCCTTAGGCGATAACTATAGATCACAAAAGCCTTCTGGTCATGAATAAACCCCTTTGGTACAAACTTTTTTTCATCTCTAAACTCAACATTGCTAAAGCTTTACCTACCCCTCCACATCCTCATCTCTACAGTCAGACTGTTTTTACTTCTACTTATGTCTTCAAACACAATCCCTTGTCGGATGGTGGAAAATTCTGTCCCCGCTGAATGAAATAAGGAACACTGATGTACAATATGTCATGTAATTCAAGAAGAAATCAATGGAATTCGACAAAGAAGTGAGAGCCATACATTTGGCCACAGTTTAAATCAGTGTTTTTCAACCGTGGGGTCACCTGAAATTTCCAGTAATTGATTAAAAAAAAAAAAAAATCATAATAAAAAATATGTTTTCAATATATATTTCATTATAATTAAAACACCACACACTTAATAAAAAATCAAGTTCTAATAAAATGCAGGATATAATATCTGATATAATATTTAAGAGGGCATATCGATGGGCAAAAAACAAAACCTCCTATCTGCAAATTTTTAGATTTTGAGTTTTCACATTAAATAGTGAGTATATAGTATGTATTGTTAACACATAATATAGAAACAGAGTCTGAGAGCAGTAGAGTATGCTTGGATATCTTTAACAAAGATCATACTATAATAAAACAAAACTTTTTTTTTGTTTCCTGAAAAAAGTGATTTTTTTCAGATAGGAGGTTTTGTATTCTGGCCATCGATATCTTGATTGGCCTGATCATGTGACCACATGCGTTACTATGCTTCAACCTGCCTGGACACAGTTATAGTCAGAAAACCGGACTGAACAGAGAGTGGACAGATTTCTTCACCTGCCTGGCCCCGCTAAGACATCACCAAGAGAAACTGAGAAGCAGACACCAAAAAGGTGCATTATATACACTAGCAGCATTGTATCCATGGTGCCTTTGTAAAATAGCACCCTCCTGTGGTGCAACAGCAACACTGCACCCGTATGCCCTCCCGTGCTGCAACATCGGGACATCAATCGGACATGCGTCAGACACAGAACATCCATTATAGTAGGATTATATAGCCTGAATGTCATCTATAATTAATGTTTAATTCCAACATAGTATAGCAAAAAAAATTATCCGTTTTGAATATCTGGGGTCACCTGAAATTTGTGATGTTAAAATGGGGTCACAAACCAAAAAAGGTTGCAACCACTGGTTTAATTCTTTAAACCTTAAGCCTAAAATGACTTTTTTTTTTCTTATTTTGACAAACTAAAAGGTTAGAAAATATGCTGAGTGAGTCCATTTGACCATTTTTCCAGAGCACTTTTTTCCAGATCTTTAAAAATCTAGCAATCATTTACTTACAGTTTACTGCATGTTATAATTCTGCTAAAACGGCTTCTTCTCCAGCTTCTAGTACAGGCTAGGGATGCACCAATACCACTTTTTTCCAGACCGAGTACAAGTACGAGGACTTACATTTGAGTACTTGCCGATACCGAGTACCGATACGAGTACTTAATAATCACATTCCAGTTCTTAGTTCCTTTTGTAAATGTACTTTATTGTCGTTGTCATTAGTCTGACTGGAACAAAGTGTTGCTACTGACATTTAATGTGTTGGAATAAGCGTTTGTCAATTAATCCACCAGGGGGTGCCACTCTGAATTAACCATACTAGACAAATACCACGAAGAAGATTAAAGTTTTTTGAGAAGAAGAAAGTCAGTAATAACAAACATGGAGACGACAGAGGCAACACTAAAGTGATACTAATATTGCAGCGTTTTCACTGGTAAGGTTTAAAAGCTTAGCTTCAGCAGGAAGAGAAAAGAGAAATGAGTGATAAGTTTCGTTTTCACTTCCACTGGCGGTGGTCCGCACCACTCCATACCCCCGGCGGTTCCTACTGCTATTCTCCGTCTGGGTACGCATCTGCGAGCACCTGGAAAACTGATGGAATGTACGCAGAGGACGGACAGAACACTGCATCCGTATCTGTCTGTGTCTTTAACGTTACTTGCAGTCAGCGTTACTTTTATCACTGTCATTTAGTTCATTAAGGGCGACACGGTGGTGCAGTGGTTAGCACTCGTGCCTCACAGCAAGAAGGTCCTGGGTTTGATTCCAGCACTAGTTGAAGGGGGGTGGGACCTTTCTGTGTGGAGTTTGCATGTTCTTCCCGTGTCTGCGTGGGTTCTCTCCGGGTACTCCAGCTTCCTCCCACCATCCAAAGACATGCACTAATAGGTTAATTGGTTAATCTAAATTGCCCATAGGTGTGAGAGTGATTGTTTGTCTCTATATGTTCAGCCCTGCGATGAACTAGCAACTTGTCCAGGGTGTATCCTGCCTTCGCCCCTATGTAACTGGGATAGGCTCCAAAAATAAAGCGCGTTCAGAAAATGAATGAATGAATGAATGAATTTATTTCATTTAATCTCCACACTCTTCACACTCCCCACACATTATTCCTCCTCCTCGTACCTGCTGCACTGAACTGTGAATGTCACACGGCCGTAAGTGGTGTCGGTGCATTTGTATCAGATTACTTTTACGAGTACAAATACCAGTACACACACTGAGTATCAGAGCTGATACCCGATACTCATATCGGAATCGGTGCATCCCAACTATAGGCATAAGTGAAATCACTTTAATGACCCAATTAAACATATGAAGCTCAACGTCTCAGGTTTCAGAAACCATTGGAATTTTTCCAATTGCACAAACAGTGAATGAGTTACAGCCATCCAAACTGTATATGCGCAGGATGTGTCAGCGATGACACGTCAGGTTTTAAAGAGTTAAACATTAGAGCAAATGTAGAATTTCCTCTGCTTTCTTTTTAAAGTCAGCAAAATATTGAAGTACAGTACAAACACAGACACATACATTCCAGCATCCAGTCATAAAACTGTAAATTATGGCTGTAAGTTTATTTCCACAGACCTGCCTGTACAAAAAAAGTGAGCTTTTGACTACCGAAGTGAGGGGAGATGCAGAAAAGAGCCTTTGAAATAAATTGACCAATTATTTGCATGTGTTTACAGTCCATAAAGCATGCAGACCATTGTTTCCCTTGCAGCAGTGGTCTCTTCATGCAAGCGAATATCCCGACTGTTAAATGTTGTTGAAGAGTTGATGAATAATGCAGGCCTGGCTGAGCACCTCTCACACAGAGAAAAACCTCTCCTTTCTAAAAGCACAGGGAAAACCTACTGCTGCCGCTCTGCTTGAATCCATCCATGACACTGCAAACCTCTCCAGTGGAGGGGGGGTGGGGGTGGTGCGATTTTCTAGGAAAGCCCTTTCAAATGCAATGAAAGCAAAGGATTTCATGTTTTCACATAACTCCAGCTTTTATCTCACTTGTGCACTTGTTGGTTTGTCTGTAAGCAAGAGGGAAAAGAGGGGGAGAGATGAAACTAATTTTATGGATTTTGAAGCCCTCAGGAGCACCAGATACCCTCTGTAAAGATTTATTTATCAACTCAAAAGCAAGCAACAGAACGCAGAGTGAGAGTGTGGAAACATGAGATTGAACAGAAAAATCTATGTATGTACAGCTATTCAGTATCGGACAGAAGCTGCAGTTGTTCTGCTGAGGGAACCATATCTTTTCTTCAGAAATGAGATAAAATATAAAAGCTAACAGTACAGTTATCTGGAGGAATGACGAAATCTTGTGTATTTGTATATGAATGTATATAGTTCAGCGTCTAGATCCACTGACTCATGAGAATTTGATTATATAGAATACTCCAGTCTTTTCTCTTTAGTTAACTAGAAGGTTACTGTGAGAGCTCAGACCTTCAAGGCCAGTTGTCCACTCTTCACCACCACAATGTTATATGAGTTATTTATGTATTTCACCATCTACTTTTTGCTTCAGTGCTTGAAAAGAATGAAAAATACTTCCAGCCTCCATCCCTTTACATGTGTATGTATCTACTCCAAAACTTAAAGGGGTCATATTTTGCTAAACCAACTTTTATTAGTCTCCGGTGCATTTGTTTGTGTATTTGGACACTAATAGTCCAAAAAGTTTGAATTTGAACCCTCCAGGCGCTGCAAAGCTACCTTTATATTCATTCCAGCAAAAATCAAGTGGATTTCTAAAACCCCAATCCTAATTTGTTACATTTTGTATAGGGGTGTAAGAAAATATAGGTTCTGCACTATATCGCAATATTTCATTTCACAATACTGCATCGATATTAAAAAGTACTGTATTGATATTTTTAGGTATTTATACAAATGCAGATATTGTGGAGGTTCATTTTTGTTTTTTTGTTTTTCTTTTTTGTTTATATTTTACTTTTTTTTATAGACACCTATAAATAAAATGTATTATTATTATTATTATTATTATTATTATTATTATTATTATTATTATTATTATTACACTGGGTTACAAAAAAATGTTTTTTGCAAGTTGTCTAGGTTTTTTCAACTGAATTAGGACCATTTTGCACCGCTAAATCCAAAAATGACATCTGTTTTTCTCAATCAGGTCAGGTTTTTTTTGCTAATTTGATTTTGAAAAATTTGATCTTCTCACAAAATATAATAATTAATACCAAAATAAGATTGGTAAGCACACTTTATGAAACTTGTGACTTGATTCCTGTTAGGTACAATGGTGTATTCACCGCAGATGTAGCCGAATACATCAGGCTTATTTTTGCAAGATCTTCTAGTCGAAGCCATTTCATTCACCTGTAATATTAAAAAAAACATTAATCATAAATTGGCAAAAGTAAAATCTTCAGAACTCATTTATTGCAAGAAATATGAAAGAATTTTGTATCATATGATGTGAAAATGCCCATAAATGTAAGCAAAAATATTAAAAAGCCAATATGTAGCATAATTCAGAAAGTTGACCTGATTGAGCAAAATTAATGTGATTTTTGGATTCAGCACACCAAAATTATCCTAAATCAGCTCAAAAAACTTAAACAATAAATTTGTTCTTGACCAGTGTTATTATTATTATTATTATTATTATTATTATTTAACACTCTTTTATTAAATAATGTTAGTTCCTTTGTTGTGATTGCACAAAAATAATGTTATGTTAGTTCTGAATTAATAGAATATGAACATTTGAACAGGATCTTAAACTGTGATGTCTGTAAAACATCATTTCAGTTTGAACACAGGAACATTTTGTGATACAGCATTAGATCCTGTTGGGATCAAATAAAAATGTGTTTAGTACTTGTGCCGATTTCTGCTGTAATTCAATTCTTCAAGGAAAAACTCATTTAAAAGAAAAAAGAAACAAACAAAAATTTCCTTTTTAACAGTATCATGATATATCGTGATATATTGTATCGTGATCCTAGTATTGTGATTTGTATCGTATCGCCAGATTCTTGCCAATACACAGCCCTCATTTTGTAACTAGTTACGACACAACATTTGCACATATAAGGTCAAGACTTCCGACGAACATTTTTCGGAGTACGACATAATTGTTTGTCAGCAGCAGGATCCATGAAAATATGTCCGAACTTCGAGCAGATTACCTACCTGAAGAATTCAGACCCAAGTATAGCATTTACAGTTTATGTAGATCACAGGGAAATGTTTGAAAATGCATAATTCTGTTTAAAAAAGATGGATGAATGGAATATATAGTGCTATCTAGTAGCATTTTGCGCCTGTTTTCCTCATTAGAGTCTGTCTGTTTTGTCTGTTGTGTGTTGTTTATCCAAGGTGATATAACCTATGGTCCACACTTAAATATAGTAGGAGGTGTTAATGCATATTAACGGCTGCTATAAAATGGAAAAAGCAGTTCAAAAAGGTGAACTCCAACCTGCTGTATGTGTAGACGTAAATGTCTCATTCTAAGGTAACATAAACACAACTGTATTTTATATATTTATATTAACCCATAAGGACCCAGTGTTAATTTTGCGTCAGTTCCCAAATGAACTTTTCTCTATATTTAACTTTCCTGAAGTGACTTATCACCGTACGCTCCTTGATTATCTTCTGTATTTTGTGTTTTTCCAGTGACAGTTATTTTCCTACATTTAATTTATTAATCATGTAGATGTTCATAAAAGCTAAGAGTAAAGTTGAGGGTTATTATATAAAAAAAAAAAAAAGTAAAATAACCTTTTTTGGCTCGTGACCCCATTTTAACATCACAAATTTCTGGCGACCCCAGACATTCAAAACTTTTGCTAATTTGCTAAAATTAATTTGTTTTTGATCTTGTAATAGATTGCTATACTATGTTGCAAATAAATGTTAATTTTAGACGACATTTAGTCTGTATCAGGGGTGTCAAACTCATTTTAGTTCAGGGGCCACATTCAGCCCAAACTGATCTCAAGTGGGCCGCACCAGTAAAACAATAGCATAATAACCTGTAAATAATGATGACTCCAAATTTTTTCTCTTTGTTTTAGTGGAATCAAAATTAAATAATAAAAATATATACATTTGCAAACTATCCAAACAAAAATGATGTGAATAACCTGAAAAAAAAGAAATTTCTTGAGAAAAATAAGTGCAATTTTAACAGTATTACACCTCAACTTACCATTTATACATGCATATTACAGATTGGATCTACAAAGGCACAAAATATTTAATAACAGGAAGAATAATATTAAAATTTCACTTAAAAAATTTCAGGTTTTTCGCATTTTATTGTTAAAGGATAGTTTGTAAACGTTAATATTTTCATCATTTAATGTAAGTTTTTACACTAAAAACAAAGAGCAAAATTTGGAGTTGTCCTTACTTATTTATAGATGTAATGTAATAATATGTTTTTCATATTAAACCAAGAAAATTTGGAGTCATCATTTATGGGTTATTATTAGGCCTGTAATGGTACACAAAATGTTCGGTTCGGTATGTTTTCGGTTTTCAAAGCCACGGTTCGGTATTTTTCGGTTCGGTACGGGAAGAAAGAAAACCCCTCAAAATGTCTTCAATGCATTCATGAATTTTTGAACAGTTTTCCCCAACTTTTTGGAGACAATAGAACATAGAAAAACAGGAATAATATAATTCTGCTGCTACATATCAAATAGAAAATAAAATAAGTAAAATATTACTAAATGTATTTCAAACATTAGTATTGCACTTTTCCCTGAAAGGTAGTTTTGAACAAACAACAAAAACTGAATCACAGTTCTGTCAGTTATAAAATCATTCAGTCAAAAAGATTCCACATGAAGTGCAACATTAACTAAAAGTCGTAAAGTCGTATTCTGTTTAAAGAAACTGAAGAGAAACATTGACAACAAAATTAACCAAATTATTTATATTTATTTTAGAACAGCTAACAAACTGTTTAGACCACTTAGTGTACGTGTGTGTATGTATGATTGTGTGTGTATGTGTGCAGGGTGTGATTTGTCAAAACAAAAAACACAGAGGGGGGGATGTTTTGTTTTTTTGTTGGAACGGGGGGGGGGGGGGGTGTATACGCGGGGTGTATACGCGGGGGTGCGGTCCATAACTAACGTAACTAACTCTGGCGTGAAATGAAAGCAAAACTTTACATTCTTTCAACGTCCAACTCCAGGTTCTATTCCTCTATTATACAGCATGTGTGTGTGTGTGTGTGTGTGTGTGTGAGAGAGACAGACAGACAGACAGACAGACAGACAGAGCTAGTGTAAGTGTTTTAGAACTACTGTAGTTCCTAGGGGCCAAACGGTGTTCGTTTTATCTTCTCTTTCCCTGTTGTTGTCTTTCACAGGGACCTGAACTAATCCAAACTGGACTGTAATGATGGTGGAGGGTCTTCAGGTTCACATCATATTTGGGTTTTTTTTTTTAACCTTGTGGCCGCCTCTATTTCATATTTCGGGCCAGTGTGCACTCCTTCAATATGTCCGTGTTGAGCTTGCACGGATTTAAAGTTCCGTATCGAACGATGTCTTTCGTTCCTTTTTCTTTTTCTCATCACACTGTGCCGTTTCGGTACAGCTGTGTACCGAACCGAACAGGTGTGTACTGAAACGGTTCGGTTCAGTATTTGTACCGTTACAGGCCTAGTTATTATGCTATTATTTTAGTTGAGCTCACATTGGTCTGTATGTGGAACCTGAACAAAAACGACTTCGACATCCTTGATTGTTAATATCTTAAGTGTAATTTTTTGCGCTTTGCAAATTCATCCCGCGGGCCAGACTGGAACCATTGGCGGGCCAGTTTTGGCCCCCGGGCCGCATGTTTGACACTTGTGGGCTATATAATGTATATTATTGTAGGGCTCAGAAGTTAGAATGATTTGTGTTGAAGGAATGAGAGGTTTAGCGGTGGAGTAAATTGCAGGGAGTAAGTTAGCTCAGGTATTTGTTAAAAAAATATATTGACAGTGTTTACACAAATAACTATTTGCATTTGTGTTGCAGAGTTATTGTTTGCACATGTACACATTTAATTATTTTCATTTGTTGTATGTAAGCAGCTAGAGTAATGTGTTGAATGTGCCTTTTCTGAATCATTTGCATTTACCGGTCTAGGTACTGTTGGCTCCTGATTGGCTGGTTCGGTCATGTGAGTTGTTGTTTGAGGAAGCGTTGTAGCTGTCACGACACATGCACAGTAAAGCACTGTTGTATGAAGAAATCCGTCTCCATCCTGCAGTCTCATTTTATCAAGAATGAACTATTAACCACCAGCGAACTCTCACGTTACATTATTATGGACGGAGGCAGAAAAGCCAGGTGTAGATTACTGCACAAAGTGAGAATGTGATTTTCCTTGGTCAGGATATGTACAGTCAGTCCAGCTTGGATTTAAATGGTAAATGAACTGAACTTATATAGCACATTTTTTTATACACCATGGTGCCTAAAGCGCTTTGCCGCCATGCAAGACACTGCCAGACCCTACTGGGAGCAATTTAGGGTTTAGTGTCTTGCCCAAGGACAATTCGACTCAAGGACAGTCAGAGCCAGGATTCGAACCGCCAACCATTTAGTCACTGTACGACCCACTTTACCAACTGAGCCACAACCATACTTACAAGGCTATAAATGAATACTGAACCAACAATAACTCAAACTATGAATTATAAAAGAGCCGCAGCATCTGAAACTGACCACAGTGAACATTTGACAGATCACAACCCGGCTCTGAGGTGGTGACCAGAATGGAGACGGAGGTGGTGAAAAAGTAACAGGATTTATTAAGTAAATTAACAATAACAAAAACACAAAATTGCCGAGAAACGCCAGCCAGGAGGAGCAGGGCAGAGCAGGACCAGACCAGACAGCCAGCCAGCAGCACCGAGACCAGACCAGAGAGACAACCAGAGAGCCAGAGAGCCAGAGAGCCAGAGAGCCCGAGAACCAGAGAGCCAATGATCATCACGGGCGAGCTGCCTATATAGTCAGGCCTGGACCGCCACAGGTGCCACCAATCATGCCATCGCCGTCTGCAAAAGAGAACTGACAGTGCCCCTAGTGCCCGAAAGGTGCGGGGCCGTCACACCCCCCCCCAAAAAGAAAGGGCCTCTCTCTAAGAGGACCGTCTGAAAGAAAATACGTTAAACAAAACATTCACTTAGTAACAATTTTGATTTGTATGCTTACCCCAGTCTCTTAAAACCAGCACCAGCTTACCATCCTCATCCAGCCACCCAGCAACTCCGGCGCCTGGAGAAGCACTTTAAGAGTGAGAGGGACAGGTGGAAGCAAGCGGGTTAAGAGAGATGGGGGAATCAAAAATCAGGCTCGAGACAGAGCATCCGCCACAACATTTTCAGAGCCTTTAATGTGGCGAATGTCTAAACTATATGCCTGTAAAAACAGGAACCACCGCATCAGCCTACGGTTCGGACAGATCAAAGAGTTCAAGAATGTGATTGGGTTATGATCAGTGTAAATGATCAGTGGGACACTACAGTCCAGATAGACTTCAAAATGCTGGAGAGCCCACACCAGAGCCAGAGTTTCTTTCTCTATGACTGAATAGTTAATCTGGTACCCATTGAACTTCTTTGAAAAGAAACTAACGGGATGGTCAATGCCATCACTTCCTGTCTGAAGCAGCACAGCACCTGCTCCGACGTCACTCGCATCCACGTGCAGCTGAAAGGGCTGATCCAAACGGGGAGCCGCGAGGACCGGAGGAGAACACAGAACAGTCTTTACGCTGTCAAAAGCCTGCTGACAGGAGTTAGACCAGATGAATTTTGCCCTCGCCTTTAACAGGTCTGTCAAGGGAGCAACTATGGTGGAAAAGTTTTTACAAAAGCAACGGTAATAACCTACTAACCCCAGGAAACGCATGAGTTCCTTTTTGGTGGTCGGCACAGGATAGTGGGAAATTGCCTCCACCTTGGCCTGGATGGGTCGCACTTGCCCCTGACCCACCACCTTTCCCAGGTAGGTGACGGTGGCTTTTGCAAACTCGCATTTCGCCAGGTTAACAGTTAAGTTGGCATCACGTAACCGCTCAAACAGTTTTCTGATGCGACTCACGTGTTCACCCCAGGTGTCGCTGTAGACCACGACATCATCTAGATACACAGCACAGCCTTCTAACCCCGAAACCACGGTGTTCATCAGGCGCTGGAACGTGGCTGGTGCATTACGCAGACCAAAGCTCATCACTGTATAAGAAAATAAGCCAAAAGGTGTAATAAAAGCTGAAATTTCCTTTGCTCTCTTTGACGGTGGAACTTGCCAATAGCCTTTAAGCAAATCAAATTTGCTAACAAATTGTGCTGAACCCACTTGGTCAACACAATCATCCATACGTGGCAACGGGTAAGCGTCTGGTTTTGTGACACTGTTCACTTTCCTGTAATCTGTACAAAACCTTGGAGTTTTATTTGTCTTGTCCACCAACAAACAAGGTGAAGCCCAGCCTGAGGCTGAAGGTTCGGCTAACCCATTATCCATTAAATATTTTACTTCACTTTCCATAACCTTACGTTTTTCTTCTGAAACTCAATAGAACCGCTGACGGATTGGCTGTGCGTCTCCCACCTCAACATCATGCTCTATCAGATGAGTGCGTGATGGGACATCACCAAACAAACACAGAAAACGCATAATAAGGTCAGATAATTCTGCGTACCGATCAGTGGGAAGGTGACCCAATAAAAGATTAAGATTATTCAGTGTTTCAGAATTTTTCAGTCTGCCACACAACATACTTTCATCAGGTGCACGGACTTCATCATTCTGTACCACAACAGGTGTGACATTTACTGAACACACATCAGCGGCAGCAACAGCAAGCTCAGGTGTTGCGTCCTGCTGTTGCGCACTCCCCCCGCCCCCAAAAGACTGGAACTCACGGGGGTGGTACGGCTTCAGCAGGTTAACATGACACAACTGTTTTTTCTTCCTGCGACCTGGAGTGGACAGCAAATAATTGACATCTGAAGTCCGCTGCAAAACTGAAAATGGACCCTGAAATTTAGCCTGGAACGGTGAGTTCACCAGCGGTAATAAAGCCAGAACCTGATCACCAGGAGAAAATACCTGAATTTCAGTTTTCCTGTCATATAATCTTTTCATTTTACTTTGTGCACAGGCTAGATTTCCCTTAGCCATCTCCACAGCCAAAACTAAACGACGTCGAAACCCCCGCACATAGTCAACTAGAGACTGAGGAGGTTCAGACGGAACCACAGAGTCATGGAGGAGAGTCAATGGGCCGCGAACTGCGTGACCAAACACCAGGTCATTCGGACTGAAGCCAGTGCTCTCCTGCACCACCCCTCTGGCAGCTAACAATAACCACGGCAACCCCTCATCCCAGTCCTGATCCAACTCTACGCAATAACTGCGCAACAGAGACTTAAGGGTTTGATGGAATCGTTCTAAAGCACCTTGGCTCTGTGCATGATATGCAGAAGCTTTATTATGTTTCACGCCTAGCTGTTTAAGAACCTGCGAGAATAAATTTGAGGAGAAATTTGTACCCTGGTCACTCTGAATTATTGTAGGTATTCCAAACACTGAAATAAACTGTGTTAAAGCTTTAACCACAGCCTTCGCTGTTATAGCTCATACGCTTTTAACACAGCCTTTTTAACAGATCCGTAAACTTTACTCTCTGCCAGACTCAGAGCAGAATATGCTTCCTGCGCCTTCCCTGTCAGGACGCACTGGAGCAGCAGCGTGCGCTCTGCGTCAGACCAGTTCCGGCTGTCAGCCACGCGCTCAAACAGAGAAAAAAATGTGTCTGGGTCCCGTTCACAAAACTGAGGGACCAGACGTAAGTTAGTAACCACATCGAAACGCGGAACCTCAGAGGACTGAGTAGGACCGGGTCCACTACCCTGACTTAAACTCAGCCGTCGTTCATCCAGATCTAACCGTTTAAGCTCCAGCTGCAGTAAAAGCAACCTTTCCCGCTGCTCAAACGTTAAGCCTGCGTCTCCCACATCTGAGACAGACGCAGCACCAGAATCTACGGTCAAGCCAACCTGAGGCTTAGACCGGAGAACCCCGCTCTCTAACAGATTGCCTTTGATAATCTGTCTCATAAAGACTTTCCGCCGCTTATCACCGACATCCAAATCAAAATGTTCAGCCACTTTAACCAGTTGCTCTCTGGAACAGCTGTCCAACCACTCCTCTGAAGGAGCAGACAGGAAGTCCTCTACCGAGGCCATTTTAAATTAACCTACCAGAAAAAACCACTAAAACTCACCTGAACTCCTGAGCCAAAAGCCAGAACACACCCCACAGCCACCGCAGCCAGTCCCTCTATCTGCCTAGCAGAAACTTCTCTAAGCTCCTCCCTAGTCTTCAGGTGTCTACTGGTGGTGGGTATTTATGCACTGAATCCCGCATGCATAGTGAAGCAACCGGATAAACGGCGACTTCAACTAAAGCATCGGATGTGCTCCCGAGACAACTGCTCTACCCACGGTCAACACCACCTACGAAAGAGCCCCCCCAGCGAATTCCAAAGGGGAAGACGCTCTGAACCTACAGGGACCAGACAGCAGCGACACACCAGTGTGAAAGGACATGAACAGAGCTCAGAGTTTAAACTTACCTGAACATTAACAAAACACACATCCAGCTCGCTCTACACACGGACAGACTCACCTCAAGTCTCCAAAAGCAGACAGATTGCGCACACATGCACAATGAAAAAACACACCCGACCGCCACGTCACGTGGACACTACTACAACCAGTCATTCACAAAATCATGTAGGCCCCGCCCACACAGCTGAGACTACCGCTAATGAAAAAATGAATGAATCAAACAAACCTCCGCTTGTCACATGGACCAAGGACCGGACAATCTCCACTTGTCACATGATCAAGGAAACCAAACGGACGAGCCCCCACTTGTCACAACCCGGCTCTGAGGTGGTGACCAGAATGGAGACGGAGGTGGTGAAAAAGTAACAGGATTTATTAAGTAAATTAACAATAACAAAAACACAAAATTGCCGAGAAACGCCAGCCAGGAGGAGCAGGGCAGAGCAGGACCAGACCAGACAGCCAGCCAGCAGCACCGAGACCAGACCAGAGAGACAACCAGAGAGCCAGAGAGCCCGAGAACCAGAGAGCCAATGATCATCACGGGCGAGCTGCCTATATAGTCAGGCCTGGACCGCCACAGGTGCCACCAATCATGCCATCGCCGTCTGCAAAAGAGAACTGACAGTGCCCCTAGTGCCCGAAAGGTGCGGGGCCGTCACAAACAGAACCACAGTGCTTCAGTTTCAGCTTCACAGTTTGTCTTGTCTTTTATGGATTGGGATTTTCTCTCTCAAGTCACTATATATTTTTTTATTAGTACATATTTTTTTGTTTGTTTTTATCAATTACTAGAAATTTCAGGCGACCCCAAGGTTGAAAATTTGTAGTATTTGTCTTTTACATGTCTCACTGTTATTGTTGTGATGTATTTATTTATTAACTGTTTATTTTCTTTTTTTTTTTTTTTTTTTTTTTTTTTATGGGCTCAGCTGGCTGACAGGCAGCTGTCTGTACCAATAAGGCAGCAGCCGACACCAACTGTACTCCCAGTCATCATTGCCCATTTTCCTAACACCTTTGCTTGTGTATCCTCTTTTATTTGGACATTTTACCAGGGAGCATCTCACACTACCTTTTTTTTTTTTTTTTTTTTTTTTCTACTTGTCTTGTCCAGCGTTCTAACAGCACAATGGCAGTCTGGTTCCTTTTGGTGCTGAACAAATTTGCTTTGTCAAGGGTAACTTCATAAAGTATATGAAGCGCCCTTTGATATTCTACAGTGTTTATTATGAGTTTTGTTGAACCACATTTTGAAGCCGGACCTGACATGGGGGGTGGGGGTGGGGGGGTAGAAGAAGGGGAGAGAACAAGAGAGAAGAAGGTGGCGAAGACCCTCACAAGAAAGTATCAACAATACAAACAGTAACAACCATGGAGACAATTATAATGGTGACAATAACTACAACCAGAACTGAGTAAACTGGGCAGAAGAGAGAGAAAAAATCTAAACAAAACAAACAAAACTACAAAAAAAACACCAAAAAAACACAACAATGAGATACATAAGACCTATGAAATGAAGAATATAAGAAAGCATGAACAAAATGTCGTATACCACATTCGCACAAATGATACCTATAACAATTTATTAACTGTTTATTAACTGAAGTTTGTCTTCTTCCCACTCCTTTTCAAGTATAAATGAATGATTTTTTTCTTTTTTGTGTGTGTGTGTGTGAGAATTTGTTTGTATTCTATAAATGCTCAAAATTAACAGTGAAAATGAATGAATGAACCTTGTTTTTATCTTACCGGTCGACAGGCCATAAGCTTTTGTCGTCATGCGGCATCCATCGGCGGCGGTGTCTGTCGTCCGTTACAAAAATTTCAATCGTCTTCTTCTCCGAAACTACAATTCCGATTGTCTTCAAACTTGGTATACAGCTTCTTTATGATGATGTCAACAAATGTTAGTGAAATTATTTGGATCCAGATCTGACTCTGGATTTGGTGCCACTTTGAAAAATTTCCCCATTATAAGAGATAGGAAGTGGATCGATGCAATAACTCAGTAAATAAAAATGATATCCAGTGTAAATTTCTACAGTCCAGTCCTAGTGGGGAGATGACCAAAACATGATGTCCACATGCTGATCAGGATCTTCTTCTGGATTTGGGAACTTACGGAAAATTTAACATGGGCTCTTATGGGGAAAAAATTTCAATCGTCTTTTTCTCCCAAACTCCAGTTCTGATTGACTGCAAACTTGGTATACAGCTTCTGTATGATGATGTCAACACAAGGTATTGCAATTATTTTGATCCGGATCTGATTCTGGATTTGGTGCGACTTTAAAAATTTTTCCCATTATAACAGATAGGAAGTGGATTGATCCAATAAATCAATAAGTATTAATGATATCAAGTTGGAATTTGAATTTTTTACAGATCTGATTGGAATATGACCAAAACATGGGCTATTTCTGTAACATAATAAATACACATAACTGGGTGATAATAAATGGGATCTGGATACATTTCCCAAAGCTTTTAATTTGGCCGGTAAGCTACAGGGCCATTGGTCCTATTTTTACTTTTAGCCTCCTCACCCCCTACCCCCCCAAGGAGCCATTGCTCTTTGATCAGGCTGCACTTGTAAATAAGAATCTGTTCTTAATTGTTTGCCTGGGTAAATAAAGGTTAAAAAACAAAACAAAACACTGTATTAGTGTATGACGTGGTAACTTGTCTCTGTTGCGGCTGAAAATGTCCTGGAAAAGTTCTGGAAAATAATTTCAGGGAAAGAGTGGGAACCCTGCAATGTCTTGAAAATTTCCTCTCATTTAATAAATCTTAGATGATGTAACCGTTCTAAAAAAAAACCAAAAAACAGTTTTTCACCTAAGGCCTGAGTCGCATGAGGTAAATGAAGACTTTCTATTAATTTGATTTAAAGACTTTAAAGTGTTACCAGTGATTAACACAGACTTTCACATCTTTAGATAATTCATGCCTCTTAATAAAGCTGATGAACATTCTGACAGAAACACACAATCCCCCCAAAAAATCCACACAGTCATTTAAATCTGTAGCCTGTGGCAGAAGCACATCAGTTCATGTTTTAGCAGAAGTGAAAACTAATCTCTTTTCCTCTCTATATTGGTTTTTGTGTGTGTTCTGGGTTGTCTGCCTAATAAACATTTACGCTCCGAGCACAGTCACGACTGTCTATGAAATTCTAAAGCCATCTTCCTGAGGACAAAGGGGAGCAGTGTACAGATGAAACATAATAAAATGGACTGCTCAAAGCTTCCTGCTCAGACTGTGCTCTGGGTATGTGGTGACAGATGCCCGTCCTGCAGAGCTGCCTTTGGAAGGTGCTATTTTTCCTTCCACTTTGGTGATAAATCAGGTTAAATTTGGGCTCTTCTGCACCCCATACGTGGGTCTGGATGCAGCCTGGGTACGATTAAAATGCTATTTCATTAACTGAAACATTAAAAAGGAATCAGTGCAGCATTTAAACAGCATAAAACCTTTCCCACAGTCAGAGTTATTGCGAAGCTGTAGCTAATCAAAACCAGCGGTTTGCCTTAAGCAGAGGTACACTGCAGGGGAAATATGCCCATCCGTTGCTTTTATGACTGGATAGTACCAATTTGCACGTGTTAATTGAGAGCAAATAGATGTCTGCGAGGCAAAGCTGACTTCTGACTGTCAAGGTTACCCGACTACAAATCTTGACTGACTGAAGACAAGTCTTTCTTCTTATTTCTGTCTTTTTTTGTTTCACACATGAGCGTTCAAACGCAGTCATAATGAGTACAGTGGTGCCTGATAAGAGATGTACACTGTTAAAAAAAAAAAAAAAAAAAAGTATTATTCCGGCAGCAGGGGTGCCGAAAAAAAAAATACTGTTAAATAATGAATAACCATCTCATAAAAATACGGTTATTTTCCATAATTAACCCTTTCATGCATAGTGGTCACCACAGTGGACAGCTGTTTAAAGGTGTTCTCTTGTATGTTCATGGATTTTGTTGTTTCAGTTCCATATCAGCCAACACAGTGGACACTTACGCATCATCTCATACACTGACATTCAAACTATTACTGTAAATTTGCTGTTCTAGATAAACCTGATCTGCAGAAACATGTTTGAGTTTAAAAAAATTGCTAACTGTTATTAGACTGACTAACAGTTTTGCTTCTGTAATGGGACTAGTACAGAGGCTGAACCCAAAAGCAAGACCACTAGACGGACGTGAAGTTGAGTGTGTTTATTAAACACTTCAACAAAGGGAAAAACACAACACAGAATAATTAATAAGTCTGTGATGCCACTGAGTCCGGGGTTTGACGTCTGTGCCGTGAGTGGAATCAGCTGGCGACCAGCGTGGCCGAGCCAGGGAAAACCCAATGGAACCCCAACTAGGGACAAACAAAGGGAGGTCAAAAAACAGGCCAGGTCATACACAGAAAAGCAGATAATTAAGCAACGGTACATGGGGGACAGGCAAAAACTCATGGTCAGTAATCCAGGCGTATGGTCGAAGCACAGGTAATCGGTGGAGGCTGAGGTATCAAGGGGAGTAGGCAGAAACAGAGTCGGGTACACAAACCAGGTCGTTGACGAGCAGGCAGGATAGACACAGGCAGAATCGGTGGTCGAGGGACAAAACGGGTCATAAACGGGCAGACAGACTAACAGGATCCAAAACGCTGGTGAGTGAGCACAACAAGTTGTAGAACACAAACTGGCAAACAAACAGGGGAAGACACAGGGTTTAAATACACAAGAGGGCGGGAAGACAATTGGACACAGGTGGAGACAATCAGGGAGGAGTCAAGTAATCAGCACAGGTGGACACAATCAGGGACAGGAAGTAAAGACACCAGACATGACACATGAGGGAAACTTAACAAAATAAAACAGGAAATGACAGACAAAACAGAAAAGACAGACAAATCCAGACACAGTCTGGGAGCAGACATGACAGCTTTGTTTTGTTTTTTTAACCAAAAAGTGTTTTTTGTTTTTTTTGTTCTGTTTTTTTTTTTTTTTTTTTGGCATATTATCTCCAAGTAGGTATGTTAAAATGCGAGAAAACATCAGATGAACAGCACTAAAAATGTTTTTATTTCATAGTTTTCACACAGTATATCAGTAAATACATGTTTCTGTACTTCTAAAATTAAATGCATGGTGTCCAGCTGAGTGGACATTTTTGTAACTCCATGTAAAATAGGCTCATAAAAAAAAATCAATTGCATTGTTTTATGTTTTGTTTTTTTTTCATGCCTAAAGAGGAATAAAAACATTCAGGAAAAAAAACCTTGATTAGGGTTTTCATAATTCATGCTTGAAAAAGTTAAAATACAGTTTTTTTGCCCTAACTTTACATAAGATTTTGCATATTTTTTGACTTTTTAATGTTTAATAAAGAATATTTACAAGTATTAAAACAACCAAATTACCTATAAATATATATAAATAATTTTCAATGAGACTAAGTTGTACAATCCACTGATAAAAACTGTATTTGGACAGTTTATCAGTGCTTATACATGTTATACATTCACAAAAATACTTTTATTCAACATTTTTGTTGTGAAACCTCCCATAATTACACAAGATATTTGTCAATTAACAAACAAGTCTTGTTAAACTTACAGAACAAATACTTCTTTTACGGGTAATTGTCAGTAATTTTATCGGGTTTTAATGTTTTTTTTACAGTATTAAACGTTAAATTAACCGTTTAATCTCATAAATAGAAAATAAATATTTGTGAAATGATGATACATTTGCAAATGTATTTTAACTGTATTTTTCTGTGAAAAAAGAAAAAAAATTCTTTTAAAACACTGAAGTTTTATGGTTATTCACAGTTACAGTTTTTTTCATGTTATTTTACATTTGACATGTAAAATCACAGTCTATTTTTGTCATTTCATTGATATTTTCCTGTATCTTAAAAATACAAGACAAATCTGTAAAATAAACTGTGAAAATTTTGTTAAATTACAGATTTTTTTTTTTTACAGTGTAGATCATTTTCTTTGCACTACACTAAATGGTAAGATAGCATCAGAGGCAGACAAGTAATTAGTGTATTTGCTTTCTATGCATTAAGCTTGACAAGTGTCACATTAATGATTTGTAAATGATTACACTGCCTCAGACAAATGACATCTGGACCTCCTTATTTCCATAATTAAAATACAGTTTTTTTGCCCTAAGTTTACATAAGATTTTGCATATTTTTTTGACTTTTTAACGTTTAATAAAGAATATTTACATGTATTAAAACAATCAAATTATCTCTAAATATATAAAAATAATTTTCAATGAGACTAAGTTGTACAAACCATTGATAAAAACTGTATGTTGACAGTTTATCAGTGCTTAAACATGTTATACATTCACAAAAATACATTTATTCAACATTTTTGTTGTGAAACCTCCTGTAATTACACAAGATATTTGTCAATTAACAAACAAGTTTTGTTAAACTTACAGAGCAAATACTTCTTTTACAGTTAATTGTCAGTAATTTTATCGGGTTTAAAATTTTTTTTTTACAGTATTAAACTATAAATTAACAGTTTAATCTCATAAATATAAAATAAATATATGTGTGATATGATGATACATTTGCAAATGTATTTTAACTGTGTTTTTCTCTGAAAAAAGAAAAAAAATTCTTTTAAAAAAATGAAATTTTATGGTGATTCACAGTTGCAGTTTTTCCGTGTTATTTTACATTTGACGTGTAAAATCACAGTCTATTTTTGTCATTTCATTGATATTTTCCTGTATCTTAAAAATACAAGACAAATCTGTAAAATAAACTGTGAAAATTTTGTTAAATTACAGATTTTTTTTTTTTACAGTGTAGATCATTTTCTTTGCACTACACTAAATGGTAAGATAGCATCAGAGGCAGACAAGTAATTAGTGTATTTGCTTTCTATGCATTAAGCTTGACAAGTGTCACATTAATGATTTGTAAATGATTACACTGCCTCAGACAAATGACATCTGGACCTCCTTATTTCCGTGTGCTTATGCTTGATTGAGTTAACAGTATCACAGCTGGAGTTTTATCACAGCTTCTCTCTGCAGTCTACATGAGGCCTACAGTAGCATGCAGCTATAGGGAATATGAAATGGAAACATTAACGCTGAATAATATGCTAGCCACCCACACACTTGCTCCTGTCATTATCTTTAACAATACACCCAGCTCTGTTGGAGCATCCCCTGCAGCCGCCACTCGCATCTTCTACTGCGCCTCTGAGCTCCGCTTGGTTCAAACAGCAGTTTCCCCTGTTGTGTTGGCAAGTTTCAGATAGCCGACTCTATTATCCCCACCTCAGCTGGTGACAGCGGTACACAGAATATCTTTAGATTAACTTCAGGTCTCAGATTTATCTCATTTTTAATACAGGGCTCATTTGTCACCCACTTGGTTTTAGCTCAGGAAATAACAGATTCTTTGCAAGAGGCTGCAATGAACACTGTTAGTTTATCCAGCTGGAATCTCGTAAATTGCCTCAGCGTTACAATCTCTTTGATTAGCAGCAGTTCTTCATACTAAATAAATTACGGCTCATGTAGAATGGGGACACCGCAGGTTTGTTATCGCACATGAAGTGGTTTTTTGAAATGACTGTGAAACCTATTGACTGTTTCTGTGCTTATAAGCAAAGACATAAGTCGACATCCAGCAAAGCTGACGGGGATAGATGCCGTCATGTCTCTGTCTGAGTCATAGTCTTGTAAACATGCAGCAAGCAGTAAATCTCAAAAACCACAATTTATTTAGGTTAATGAATAACTACTCCAGTTTCTTTATCTTTAAACCACCGTGGTACTAAAAATCTCCGGTCATCTTGGATAAAAAGCCACGTGTTCTCGAGATTTTTGAACCAATGGTGGCTCTGGACTACTCCATTTTGGCTGCTTACCAGAGGGGGGGGTCTGTTGAGGCGCATTATGTAATAAATTCTCATAATGTAATAAAAGTTCAAAGTGTAATAAGAATGTCATGTCATCTTGTACTAAAGCCGCATTATGTAATAAACTGACGCATTTTGTAATAAACTACCTCAGCGCATTATGTATATTCCTGCAGCCGTTTCCGCATTTCACACGTGTTTGTTTCATCCATATATTACACTGGTCAACAACAAATATATTGTTTAAGTTTTTTGAACTGATTTAGGATAATTTAGGTGTGCTGAATCCAAAAATCACATTAATTTTGCTCAGTCAGGTCAACTTTCTGAACTATGCTACATATTGGCTTTTTAACATTTTTGCTTACATTTATGGGCATTTTCACATCATATGATACAAAGTTCTTTCATATTTCTTGCAATAAATGAGTTCTGAAGATTTTACTTTTGCCAATTTATGATTAACCCTTTCATGTATACTGGTCACTACAGTGGACAGCTATTCTACAGCTGTTCTCTTATATATTCATGGATTTTTTGGTTTGTTTGTTTGTTTATTTTTGCACATCTTTATTAAAGTTTTAAGACACTACATATCTTTTCTGACACGAATTGGTAACATTGTGTAGAACCCCCCCCAGTTTCCATACAATTTATCTGTAAATACATGTTTCTTCGTTTCAAAAATTAAATGCAAGGTGTCCAGCTGAATGGACATTTTTAAAAAGAGTAAAATAGGTAAAATAGGTTTATAAGATCGTTTTTATTATTATTATTAGTATTAGTAGTAGTAGTAGTAGTATGTCTTTTTTTAACTTTATTTTTTGTTTTTTATATATTTTTTGCTTATTTATTTATTTATTTATTTTCATAACAAAATTTTCAATTGCATTGTTTTTTTCATGCCTAAAGAGGAATAAAAACACTCAGGAAAAAAATCTTGATTAAGGTTCTCATAATTCGTGCATGAAAGGGTTAATGGTTTTTTTAATATTACAGGTGAATGACATGGCTTCGACTAGAAGAGCTTGCAAAAATAAGCCTGACGTATTCTTCTACATCTGCAGTGAATACACCATTGTACCTAACAGGAATCCTGTTAGAAAATGATTTTTTTCTCTTAAAACCTATTTTGGGTGAGAACTATACAAAAAAAAAAAAAAACAACTAATAAAGTCACAAAAATGTAATTAATTTTGTGAGAAGATCAAATTTTTCAAAATCAAATTAGCAAAAAAAACCTGACCTGATTGAGAAAAACAGATGTCATTTTTGGATTTAGCGGTGCAAAATGGTCCTAATTCAGTTGAAAAAACCTAGACAACTTGCAAAAAACATTTTTTTGTAACCCAGTGTTATCATATGGTCTTGCTGCCACTACCACTGCCACTGCTGCTGCTGGCGGCTGCGCGAACCTCCCTTTCCCACAATGGACATCGCGACAAAATTCCGAAGATGCCTGAGTTACCTCCCGGCTCTGTTTGCAAACACACGTTTTGTTTTTGGTGGATAGCACTTTGAAATTGTTCACCGTATTGCAAGAGATTCAGGTGAGTAGTCACAGACAGACTTACAGATTCGTGATACTTAGGCTATGACTGAGGTTTTGCAGATGTGATGAAAAATTGGTCACGAAAGTCTACAGCACCTTTAAGGGTTTTTCAGACCCGGGACAGCAGGGTTAACCCACTGTTCGCAGAGAAGATGTTAACAGCCGGATGAGCTTCTGGGATTCTTTGAGTCCAAGGGAGTGCAAGTAGTGCAGCTAAACTCTGGAACAGTCCTCCTGATGACGGGAGACAGGCCTGTACTCTGACAGTGTTTAAGTCCAGGCTGAAAATGTCTGTGTTCAACTGTGCATATAACAGCTGAAAGTGTTCTATCTGCACTCTTTTCTTTTACTTTTCTGCTGATTGCGTTTAGAGCGAGAAACGGACTTGCAGAGATTATTTGTTTTAGTATCACCGGATGAAGAACATAGAAGGAGGTTTAATTTTAAACAGCAAAGTGTAAGGACTAATGTAAAGCAAATGTGTATTTCTGTTGTGGGTGTCAGAATGTGGAATTCTTTGGCAATGGAAGATAGGGATGGGAGTCGAGAACCGGTTCTTTTTGAGAACCGGTTCCCAGTAGCTTGATTCCTTGGAATCATTTGCCTGCCTGCTTAACGATTCCGTTTATCGATTCTGCCTTCGTTTTGCATGCGCGATGACGTCACACGTACGCTGCATTGTTTTGGTCAGAGCGTAGCCAACATGGTGTTGAGGCAGAAACTGTCTAAAAAGACGACACCAGGTCCACTTACTTGGAACACTTGCAAAGCTTCCATTTCTTCAAAAGGGTGGAATCCCTCCAATATCCTCAAACATTTGTTCACAGCATGTGAATCATTTACAGGAATGTCACGTATTTGATACGCAGCGGTGCTTGTGAATGTAGCGGCAGAGAGAACGCCGGGCCAGTTCCGGTGTGGACAACAAACGTCGTAACTCCTCAAGTACAAGTTTCCGAAGATAAGAAGGGAAAGGAAATGAAGTGCACAACAATGGGAGATGAGCCGAGCCGAACCGGTTCCACGTAGTAGAAATGTGACAGTAGAGGAACTAGAAGCACTCGGAGAGCACAGACCTCCGCCAAGGCTGATCAGTGGCCCCCCCCCATGGGCCCCCCCACCCCTGATCACCACCAAAATTTAATCATTTCTTCCTTATCCCATTTCCAACAAAATTTCATCAAAATCTGTCCATAACTTTTTGAGTTATGTTGCACACTAATGGACAGACAAACAAACAAACCCTGGCAAAAACATAACCTCCTTGGCGGAGGTAATTAGTAAAGCATCTTTAGTTTCACTTTCACTGTACGCCCCCCCTCCCCAACCGGCCCGGCATCATCTGTTCTGATTATTTGTCCATACTGTATATGTTATATTTTCTGTGCAGATGGAAATATAAATGACAGTTAATGCAAACACACCCGTTTGTACTCTTCTATTCCCTCACCCAATGAGAATCGATAAGAGAATCGATAAGGAATTGGATCGATAAGCAATATCGATAATGGAATCGGAACCGTTAAATTCTTAACGATTCCCATCCCTAGTGAAAGAGAAGAGTTGTACAAATATTTCTTCAGTTTAAGAGGTTGTATAAGGAAAGAATAGAGAAGCTTTATAAAAGCATGTAATGAAATAATTTAACTTACTGATGTCGGATTTGTTTTATTTGCATTGATTATCATGTAAACTGTTTACTGTAATAGCTGTAACGGTAACCTATTCGATGTTTCAAGAAACGGGCAGGTATTATATGTTTTCTTCATCCTGCTCCTTTCCAATCATTTATATTGGAATGAATGAATAAAAAATGGAACTTTATTTTAATTGATTATTATTTATGTTTTATTGATAATGTTTTAGGGTGACACGGTGGTGCAGTGGTTAGCACTCGTGCCTCACAGCAAGAAGGTCCTGGGTTCGATTCCAACACCAGTCGACGGGGGGTGGGACCTTTCTGTGTGGAGTTTGCATGTTCTCCCCGTGTCTGCGTGGGTTCTCCCCGGGTACTCCGGCTTCCTCCCACCATCCAAAGACATGCACTGATAGGTTATTTGGTTAATCTAAATTGCCCATAGGTGTGAATGTGAGAGTGATTGTTTGTCTCTCTATGTTCTCTATATGACATGTCCAGGGTGTACCCCGCCTTCGCCACTATGTAGCTGGGCTAGGCTCCAAGTGACCCCCGTGACCCTAGTGAGGATAAAGCGGGTTCAGAGAATGAATGAATGATAATGTTTTAAGTGTAACTGTGTGTTTTTAACCTGTCTCTTCCATTTTTGTAAAGCACTGCAAATTGTATGAATTGTGCTATACAAATAAATCTGCCTTGCCTAGTGAATTGCGCTCACAACGAGGCAGGTAACCCCAGGGGTGGTGGCTTCGGCAGGAGTGGAGCATCTTTTCTCCTTTTGTTTAACCCTCCGGTATCCCATCCAGCAAGGCCCTTACTAAGCACCAAGTGTGCCTTTTTGGCACACTAGTGGAATACTGTCAAAAAAAATTTCATACAGTTTGTTTTTAATTCTTTTACACTTTTTTCTATTTCAACTTGAGCCGTAAATAAAAATACCAAATACTCAATAATTGTCACATTTTTTAACCCTTTAAATGCTGTGTTTGTAATGTAAACAAACCATTTTTTTGGATGCAAAAAACAAAAACAAACATTTTTTTCTATATACTACATAAAAAGTGGATCACATATTATTTGATTTTTTTCATCCTGGCATATGTCAATGATTAACTCCAACATTGGTTAATTTGCATTATTATTTTTGGCGCTAGGTCAAATGTTCAAAAATACTAGCATCTGTCACCAAGTGTGCGTAAAAGGCACACCTATAAATCAAACTATTAAATACTATATATTGATGTATTTTTCTGCTCTAATTTGATTTTATTTTTGTAAATCAAGTTCAGCCCTAATCATACATATCAAATGGAAGAAATAGTGCGTTTTAGGCACACTTGGGAGACAGATGCTAGTCTTGTAATTTTCTTTTGTTTACAATGTGCAAATTTTAGTTGGTGGCCAGAATTTTAAAGATCATGCACAAATGAACAACTTTTGAATTCTAACCTTATTTAAATTGTGAAAAATAATATGAAGTTTTTTAAAACAAAGTGCAAAGTGTGCCTAAAAGGCGCACCTGGATACCGGAGGGTTAATGTTTTACTCTGTTATTGTCCTCTGTAATTTTATGTGTTTCTATCCCTTTGTAAAACACTTTGAATTACCTTGTGTATGAACGGTGCTATACAAATAAATTTACCTCGTCTTCTTGTCAGAAGCAGCTTCAGTGGCTCTGTTGAGCAAAGGTTTTACCATAAGGAGATAAAAGGGGGTTAGCTCCATACATGAGTCAAAGTGTATAACCTGAAGAATGTTGTTGAAAGTGTTTGGCCTTTAATTACATCAGTCGTGAAAGGCGACATTCAGCTGGTTGCAGGTGAAGACCTTTAAAACGGGGACCATTGGCTCAGCGGGACCTGACCCGGTAAATGAAGCGATCAGTCTCTAGAAAGGTTGTAAGGAGGAACAGAACACGGCTGTACGTAAATACCAATGGTAAGAGCGACATGAGACAATACGAGAGAGAGAGAGACATAGAGTGAAGAGAATGAAACGGCGACCAGGGCAGCCGAGGCCACCTGACAGACAGGTAGTGATTTACTGCCTTCCTGCTGACTCTCATGTTGTTGTCTTTGTGTCTAATTGACAGTCAATTATCTCCCGATGACAGCCCCATCCAAAGGAAGCCAGTCTCCGTGAAGGCTTTGTTGACGTCCCCAGGGCTCAGGCCAAGTTTAGGAGGTTCGACTCGGGTGACAAATCAATCCTGCTTGTTGACTTCCTTTCCCCTCGAGACTGTTGGGGAAAAAAAAAAAAAAAGATCATTGCAGGGTAACACATGAGAGTGATGTCTGAGGAAAATAAACACCTAGTACAGCGGGAAGAAAAGGTGTTTTTCAATACTCAGAAGAGGCTGATTGTAGGGTGCGTGATTGTGCTTGATTATCATGTTCTAAAAGGATGGTTAACAATGATGAAAAGAAGAAAGAAAATGGATGTGTTCTTTCAAAAATGTCAGGTCATGCAGTGTTTGGGGGCGGACCATCCATTGAGTTGAATATAATGACTCTAATTTGCACATAATATACTGTGGCACAGCTTTTTTTCTATATAACAAGATATAGATGGTCGAACTCTTTGAAAAACTCAGCTATATACAGGGTGGGGAAGCAAAATTTACAATGAACATTTAGGTGTTTTTTCTCAGCAGGCACTACGTCAGTTGTTTTGAAACCAAACATATATTGATGTTATAATCATACCTAACACTATTATCCATACCTTTTCAGAAGCTTTTGCCCATATGAGTAATCAGGAAAGCAAACATCAAAGAGTGTGTGATTTGCTGAATGCACTCGTCACACCAAAGGAGATTTCAAAAATAGTTGGAGTGTCCATAAAGACTGTTTAGAATGTAAAGAAGAGAATGACTATGAGCAAAACTATTACGAGAAAGTCTGGAAGATACTATTAAAGAAGAATGGGAGAAGTTGTCACCCGAATATTTGAGGAACACTTGCGCAAGTTTCAGGAAGCGTGTGAAGGCAGTTATTGAGAAAGAAGGAGGACACATAGAATAAAAACATTTTCTATTATGTCAATTTTCTTGTGGCAAATAAATTCTCGTGACTTTCAATAAACTAATTGGTCATACACTGTCTTTCAATCCCTGCCTCAAAATATTGCAAATTTTGCTTCCCCACCCTGTACATGATGTTTGTGTAGGAATTAGAGATGTGAGTCCATCGCTTAGCTAACTGTAGGTAGCACAAAATTACTAATGTAGTAGAAATAGAATAAGGAAGAAACTGAGACTAGCTGGATTTCCATCAGTTTTCTGCAAAATAAAAGCGATATTTCTACAATTCCGACAAAGTATCAATCAATTAATCAATCAATTGGTCAAATTTTATTTATATAGCACCAAATCATAACAAAAGTTATCTCGTGATACTTAACATATAGAGCCGATCGAAACCAGACTCTAAGCCAGGAGTGTCAAACTTATTTTAGTTCACGGGCCACATTCAACTAAATTTGATCTGCAGTGGGCCGAACCAGTAAAATAATAACAAAATAATATATAAATAATGTCAACTCCAAAATTTTCTCTGTTTTCGAGCGATAAAAGTTAATTTACATTACGAAAAGGTTTACATCTACAAACTATCCTTTCAAAAGATGTGAATAACATGAACAAACTGAAAAAATAAGTGTAATTTTAACAATATTCTGCCTCAGTTTATCATTTACACATGTACATCAGAACTTACAGATCACAGTGGATGTACAAACATTGAGTAACAGGCAGAATTTTGTTAAAATTGTATTTACTTCTCTTAAGACATTACAGGTTATTCACATTTTTTTTTGCAAAATTATACTTTGTTTTAGTGTAAATACATGAAAATATTTACATTTACAAAGAGAAACATTTGAAGTTGACATTATTTATATGTTCTTATGATAGTATTTTACTGAATCCTGCCCACTTCAGATTGAATTGTTCTGATGTGGAACCTGAACTAAAAAGATTGTTAATATCTTAGTGTAATTTTTGCATTTCACAAATTCATCCCAAGGGCCGGACTGGACCCTTTGGTGGGCCGGATTTGGCCCCCGGGCCGCATTTTTGACACCTGTGTTCTAAGACAATTTACAGAAACTCACCAGAATCCTCCAGAGGCAAACACTTGTGAGTGGTGGTGAAACCTGGAGCAGACCCTGACTCCTGGAGGATGGACGTCTGCCTGGACCAGTTTGGGTTTAAGAGAGATGGTAAAGGAAGAGAAAAAGAGTGAGAGAGAGACTGGGGGAGAAGGGGAGAAGTAGGGGGAGACTCATGGATGCAGTCAGGGGTGTCGTTACTAATTGTGGGCCCCATTAAAGCTAAACGTTGTGGGCCCTTTCATAAAATTCTGTATCTTGTCAGAGCCGGGGGGGTGGGGGGGTGGGGGGGGGTGCACACACATTACGTCACTTAACTTTCTTTCCATTGTTGCTATGTAATTATTGCTGGGTTTTTTGCCATTTGTGGTATTGTAGGATTTTTTTTTTTTTTTTTTACCATTGTTAGTATGTGATTATTATATAATAAGTTGACGGTTAACTGTTACCTGTGGTAACACCACCAGGAAGGTACTTTGTTTCTATTTTTCATAACAGCTAAAATTTGCTTAGAGCTCTTATTTCTGTCTTTGTGCAAAAGAAATCAATCTAAGTGAATCCCCAAAGGAACTTTGTGTTGGTAAATGCAAGTTATGCAAATTTACAGGATTTCAGTTCTGTTGCAACATGCTGATGGTCATATGAACTATGTTTTCAGGTCAAAAATGTCCAATTTCATCACAATTAATGCTATATTTTTATGTCACAAATGGCCAAGTTATATTTGAACTGAATTTACCTGAAAAATAAATATTCTATTCTTTTAGATTCCCCAATTTTTCTTACAAGATTCTATCCTACATATCACATGTTTTATTTTTACAGGTTGTAATATGGAGTATGGTGCTGATCCATCCTGCTTATGTTACGCCAATACATACATTAAGGATGTCACACGTCACTTTTTAAATCAACAATTTTCCAATAATAAGCATTTTTATAAAGAAATAACAATTCTATATTGTTATTTACTCTTTAGTATGATGATAAACAATACAATAAATAATTCTGATCCTAGTTTTTGCACAGGGATCATTTGTGGAAACGGTGACATGACTGCCGAGCATCAGTATGATGGGATCTGTAACAACCATGTCACATCCGTCCACTGCCACATTTAGTGTTTTTGTGTCAGCTGTTATTGTTTTAGATCGACAATACTAACATTTATGAATAAGAGGAGAATTAGCAATAGTAAGTCTATAAGTTTATTCCTAATAAAGTACTGGTACTGACCAGAGCATCATGGGTAATGTCACGTCCGTCCACCAGCAAAAGTTTTCACAAACACGTGCTATTCACGTGCTATTCTGTAAATGTTCAAAATAAACAAATAAATGAAATGGCGGTGCCCATGCAGAATGGATTTCTGGGAGAGAATTGTACATCAGGAATTCAACAACGAGTGGATCCAGAATTTCCAAATGACCCAGGTAACGTTTAATGGACTGTGTGATGTTATTGAACCTCTCATGGTCATACCCTTGGGGAGCAGTTCCTACACAAAAGTCAGTGTCTACTGCCTGATACAAACTAGAACCACCTGTTCTGAGAACAGGGTCATAGGTGAGACATGTGGCTCGAGCCAAACCACTGTGCACAGATGTGTGAAAATGCACAAAATGTGTTTCCATTACACTTTTGCACTATACTTCTATATCAACACATCTCAAAAACTACCAAATGAGAGTGTAAAAACTTTTGTGCAATCTTTGACAGTTTTTGTGACATTTCAGTGTTTCCATTACCAGTTTTCTATTGCAGTGGTTCTCAAATGGGGGTACATGAAGGCATCCCAGGGGGTACGTGAGATTTTAAAATATATTTAAAAAGTAGCATCCACGCAAAAATCCTTTAAGAATATTTATTAAATGAATTAAATATTTCAGGAAAATGTATTAGTTCATAAAATGAATTTTATATTCAGTAGGCTATTCAGTTTCATCATCCTAAAAACCCAGAGTCTCCCCCATACCAGAACAGTTCGACCCAACCTGTCATATGCCACCTAGCATCACCTGTCAATCACTTGAAAACTCAAACAATGGAGTCGTGGTTGAAGCGTAATTCTTTTGAAAACACGGAGGGACAAGTGGCAAAGAAGGCCAAAGCAGAGCAGGCAAAATTCCGGCTGTATCTTGAAGATTATTATGTTATGTTATGTTTTTGAGAACAGATCTTTACTATGATCCCAAAAGAGGACACTTTATGTTGATGATTATTTTTATGTGCATAAATCTTTATTTATAATTAAGTTAATTATTTCTTTCTTTTTTTAGTTATATCTTTTTATTTCCAAATAGTTCAAGAGAGACCACTACAAATGGAGTTCCAAAGTTTAATACATCAGACACTGATGGCACAGCACTCTGTTTTAAGTCATTTTTTTCAACCAAAAATGCTTTGTGCTGGTTAGGGGGTACTTGGCTGAAAAAATATTTCACAGGGGGTACATGACTGAAAAAAGGTTGAGAACCACTGTTCTATTGCACAATTTACATTTTGCACATTTCTGAGGGTGATGGAAACCCAGCTACTGTGTAAAAATATTTTACACAGAAAAACTGATCTGAGTCACTGGAATCAATGCACAAGCTCTTACCATTGAGCCAGTTCACAAGACCATAAAAATCTGATAACTGGAAGAAATCAGATAATTGGAATAATTGGATCTGGAATGCAATAACTGAAAAAGCCTGGTTTAGACATTTTAATCTATTATCGCATTTCTGTCAGGGTACCTATGTACATAGTGATGGAAGACTCAAACTTCCTATTATTGTCTTCTGCTAACGTTTGACTATGTCACTTCCATTTTCTACAATTTTTTTTTTTTTTTTTTTTACACATGTGCAGATGCAAAAGAATGAAATAAATCAGATTAATGGGTACACAAGCACAAAGGTGTGGTAATCTGAATAGTCATAATCAGATAACTGCCATTATCTGATAAAGCATATCACCATTATGCTGCTGACATGATCACTTGAATAATCTGATAAGTCCAGAAACTGGAGAATGATCTGAGTTATAGTGAGCACTACACTACTCTGTGTATATGTATATGTATATGTATATGTATATATACAGGGTGGGGAAGCAAAATTTACAATGAACATTTAGTTGTTTTTTCTCAGCAGGCACTACGTCAATTGTTTTGAAACCAAACATATATTGATGTCATAATCATACCTAACACTATTATCCATACCTTTTCAGAAACTTTTGCCCATATGAGTAATCAGGAAAGCAAACGTCAAAGAGTGTGTGATTTGCTGAATGCACTCGTCACACCAAAGGAGATTTCAAAAATAGTTGGAGTGTCCATAAAGACTGTTTATAATGGAAAGAAGAGAATGACTATGAGCAAAACTATTCTGAGAAAGTCTGGAAGATACTATTAAAGAAGAATGGGAGAAGTTGTCACCCGAATATTTGAGGAACACTTGCGCAAGTTTCAGGAAGCGTGTGAAGGCAGTTATTGAGAAAGAAGGAGGACACATAGAATAAAAACATTTTCTATTATGTCAATTTTCTTGTGGCAAATAAATTCTCATGACTTTCAATAAACTAATTGGTCATACACTGTCTTTCAATCCCTGCCTCAAAATATTGTAAATTTTGCTTCCCCACCCTGTATATATAATGTGTGAATATGAAGTTGGAGATTGTTGCTTAAACACAAGCTGTAATTAAAAATAAAGTTGTCCTCCGAAGAGGGGGGTGGGGGGGCAGGTTTAGGAAAAAAAAAAAAAAACAGTCATTTTTCTGTTAGCACAGCATTAACTGATCAAGAGCAAACTGACATCGTAAAGCATCCATATAGAAACAGGACATCTCACTCACTGCACTGAATTTTTTTGGGAAGACCAATGTTCTGCCAAGGCTGGCATAGTTGCTTTTACATTCATGGGAATGAGACTGTTAACTATGGTCAGGTACTGCCTCGTACGGCTGTGTGCACACACCAGCAGCAGAGAGACACAAGACACCTAGGACTGGAACTGTTTTACAATCAAGCTAAGAACGGCACCAGAATAATGCTATACCACCTTAGATTTGTTTGCTCTCTATTATCCATCTTGAAAAAGGTAAAAATCTAAAAATCTTTTTGTTGGACATAATTTGTTGTTGAAAAAAATAAAGTTTGACACACTTAGAAAATAAATTTTTGCACCTTTGACTCATTTAACCCAGTACAATTAACAAAATGTAAATAAAAAGGGAGGAAAAAAATGCTTCTGACATTTTGGTTATCAAATAAGAGTTTGATTGACACTATTTGCACAAAAAAAAATCTTGTAAGAACACGAAAACATTAATTATTAGTTTTTGTGGCGTGAGAAAAAAGTATTGTGTCCTTGTGGCCAAAGCGAGAAGTTTGATTATTGATCTATTTATTGAAATGCTTCATAGATCTGCTATGAAAGCAGAAACTGCACCGTGGCCCCGAGAGCAGACACGACACTAAACCAGGGGTTCCCAACCTGACCCCATTTTAACATCACAAATTTGTGGCGACCCCAGACATTCAAAATGGAAACTTTTTTTTTTTTTTCTAAAATTCATTTGTTTTTGATCATGTAATAGTTTGTTATACTACGTTGCAAATAAACGTTAATTTTAGACAACATTTAGTCTATATAATGTATATTATTATGGACGGAGGCAGAAAATCCAGGTGTAGATTACTGCACAAAGTGAGAATTTTTATTTTCCTTGGTCAGAATATGTACAGTCAGTCCAGCTTGGATTTACAAGGCTGACAGTTAATACTGAACAAACAAGAACTCAAACTATGAATTATGAAAGAGCTGCAGCATCTGAAACTGACCACAATGAACATTTGACAGATAAACAGAACCACAGTGCTTCAGTTTCAGCTTCACAGTTTGTCATGTTTTTTATGTATTGTGATCATCTCTATCAACTCACTACATATTTTTTTAGTACATTTTTTCTTTTTAAATTTTATCAATTGCTAGAAATTTCAGGTGACCCCACGATGGGTCCTGACCCCCAAGGTTTAAAAACACTTGCACTAAACCGATATAAATTAGCGCTCTGTGTTGACAAACAATAACAGAAAGAGGATTTGAGAGAACTTAAAAATACAAATATGTACATAAACAGAAAAAAAATAATACTAGGTGGGTCACAGTGATACCATTAGGACAGGCAGGTGTCTTTTAACTTTTTGAAGTCCCAGTCCTCGCCTGCTCGGACAGAAGCAGGGGTCACTGGATGTCCAGTCTGCTGGACACCTCTGAAACAATGGCAGCTGGTAGTTACAAGGGACTGTGCCGCTGACGTTTTCCTCAAAGTACTGGAACCATCGGTACCACCATACCTGGGAAAAAGGGTTACTCTGAGATGTCTTCTTTAGTGACTGAAACAAAAACAAGATAAAAAAAAATCTAGGTTAACATACAATATAGATGCAAACTGTTAAAACACCAGATCACATAGATTATAGGAATGTATCAACACTGATTTCCTGCATTCATTCAATTGCAATTCAAACATCCAATCTTGATTTATTGAGTCAGTGTTATCCTTTTTAAAATACCACTTGTAGAAAATAAGTTACAACCAATTTTATCGATGGTACTTTTTACACCAGAGCCATGCCTCAGACATAAAAATATAGCTCAAATTTGATGCAAAAAAAATTAAACGTAAAAAATTTTGAAAATGTATTCAAATTGTTGATTATACAGGGTGTCCCATAAGTCTCCATACATAGGAAAAATAAACGTTTCTTGACATAAACCATTTTTATTTATATAATATGCTCTATATGACTGCCATTTTGTCAGGAACACATTTCAATGCATGTCCTCCACTGCTGAAGAACTATAAAGAAGAAATATAAAGAAATACATGTTAGAACCATATGTATTATGTCTCCTATGTATGGAGACTTATGGGACACCCTGTATAGATGATGGTTAAGTTTCAAGTATTACATTTTCATTATTTTGTGAATATGGTCACATTTAAAAAGACTGTCTGTGAACTGTTATCGAGAAATGACTCTTTATTTGTAATTTACTAATATCAGTATGAACCACCACAAGTTATAAATGACTGTGTTGGTATTAAATACATTAATTAAAGCATTGTGATTATATCTGGCCTGTTGTTTTTAGGTTAGTTTGTTTCAGACACAGACATAATACAAAACATATGGAACAATAATAATAATAATAATAATAATAATAATAATAATAATAATAATAATAATAATAACTAGAAGCACTCGGAAAGCGCAGACCTCCGCCAAGGCTGATCAGTGGCCCCCCCGTGGGCCCCCCCACCCCCGATCACCACCAAAATTTAATCATTTCTTCCTTATCCCATTTCCAACAAACCCTGAAAATTTCATCCAAATCTGTCCATAACTTTTTGAGTTATGTCGCACACTAACGGACAGACAAACAAACAAACCCTGGCAAAAACATAACCTCCTTGGCGGAGGTAATAATAATAATAAACAATATACAAATAAAAAATCAAACAATAGAAAAATAATAATAACTAGAAGCACTCGGAGAGCGCAGACCTCCGCCAAGGCTGATCAGTGCCCCCCCCCGTGGGCCCCCCCACCCCCGATCACCACCAAAATGTAATAATTTCTTCCTTATCCCATTTCCAACAAACCCTGAAAATTTCATCCAAATCTGTCCATAACTTTTTGAGTTATGTTGCACACTAACGGACAGACAAACAAACAAACAGACAGACAAACAAACAAACAAACAAACAAACCCTGGCAAAAACATAACCTCCTTGGCGGAGGTAATAATGATAAACAATACACAAAAAAATCTAATAATAGAAAATAGACATCAATATACACATCTACATACACACATACAGTCACATACACACATACAGTCACATACACATCTACATACACACATACACACATACACATCTACATACACACATACAGTCACATACACATCTACATACACACATACACATATACACACATACACATCTACATACACACATACAGTCACATACACATCTACATACACACATACAGTCACATACACATCTACATACACACATACACATATACACACATACACATCTACATACACACATACAGTCACATACACATCTACATACACACATACACATATACACACATACACATCTACATACACACATACAGTCACATACACATCTACATACACACATACAGTCACATACACATCTACATACACACATACACATATACACACATACACATCTACATACACACATACAGTCACATACACATCTACATACACACATACAGTCACATACACATATACATACACACGTACAGTCACATACACATATACATACACACATACAGTCACATACACATATACATACACACATATAGTCACATACACCTCTACATACACACGTACAGTCACATACACATATACATACACACATACAGTCACATACACATATACATACACACGTACAGTCACATACACATATACATACACACATATAGTCACATACACCTCTACATACACACGTACAGTCACATACACATCTACATACACACATATAGTCACATACACATATACATACACACACACACATATAGTCACATACACATCTACATACACACATATAGTCACATACACCTCTACATACACACGTACAGTCACATACACATCTACATACACACATATACACACATACACATATACATACACACATATAGTCACATACACATCTACATACACACATACAGTCACATACACTTCTACATACACACGTACAGTCACATACACTTCTACATACACACATACAGTCACATACACCTTCTACATACACACATATAGTCACATACACATCTACATACACACATACAGTCACATACACTTCTACATACACACATATAGTCACATACACATCTACATACACACATACAGTCACATACACTTCTACATACACACCAGTTTATGTCTACCGCTGTACATCAACACACGTCTGCACCCCCATGTTTATATACACACACCATACAAATCCAAATAATGACCACACCCTTCCTTGAGCCAGATATTGTGAAAATAACATTTCTTTGTACATTTTTTTGAATTTCTGAATATTTGGACACTGCTTTAGGTCTACCCCCAACCCATTCCAAAGCTTGTCCCCATACACTGATACACACAAACTTTTCCTGGTGGTCCTGACTGCTGGGACTTTGAAACCCCCACATCTCCTCAGGTTATAGCCCCCCCTCTCTATGGGCAAATAGTTTTTGTATGTTGGCTGGTAGTTGATTTTTATTGGCTTTATATAGAAGTTGAACTGTGTAAAAAATTTAACAAATCATTGAATTTTAATAGTTTTGACTGCAAGAATTATAAATGAGTAGGCTACAAATAACTGACTATATGTAAGACTCCGACTGCACGTTTTTGTAATATGAAGAGAGGGTGTAGAGTAGTTTTATAATTATTGCCCCATAATTCTATGCAGTAGGTTAGGTATGGCAGGACCAGACAACCATACAATATATAGAGTGCCTTATAATCCAGGATGTGTTTCGCTTTGTTAATGATGGAAATGCTTTTGGATACTTTTGTTTGGATGAATCTGATGTGTGATTTCCAGTTTAATTTATTGTCAATAATTATACCTAAAAATGTGTGTTCTGACACTATTTCTAATGGAACACTATCTATACATATATGTAATTCTGAGGTTTTTTTTTATAATTGCCAAACAACAATGCCTTAGTCTTGTTTATATTTAAAAATAAGTCAACATTTTGGCTGATCCATACAATGGTAAAGAGTCGTCCACGTGTTACTATGGCAGCCTTTCCATGTGTTACCACGTTCTCATGTCAATAAAACAGAGACTTTTCAATATTTTACTCCAAAATTGATTTTCAGCATAGTTGAACATAATATCTAAAAGGTTTTGTTCTACTTGATATTACTTTCTGTTGTTTTGAATGTTTGCATAAAGCTTAAAAAATATATGTCCGTTTCAAATCCATGTGTTACCGAGCAGTAATTTGACATTTTTCACTGAAAAATGTTATCTCCCCAAATTCTGTTATACATAATGTTAAATTGCTTATAAATACCAACTCAAATATGTATAATACATGCATATAAGTTACTCTGATTACATGACAGAGACGGTTAAACACCAAATGCGTCCATGTGTTACCGCTTGATCGGACCCATATGGACAAAACATGACGCACATGGCACAAGCTTTTGATAATGCCTGTGTGTGGCATGTGACGCATAAGCAGACAATTTTGCTGCTAATCAATTTTTAATTATGCTGTGGGGAAAAAATCCAGTTGTTACGGTGTTGCAGCAAAACTCTTATCCTGGGTCAAAGGGTGGTGGCGAAGCCTTGTGACAGCAGAATCAATGTATTGACAGTGTTGCAGCAGCAGTATCACAACAGATTAAGGCATAAAGAAGTGCACGACAGGGAAGTGTTCGCCACAGCGAGAGTGCATGCCTGCGCAATTTAGCTTTACGTGTGATGTTTTATGTGCGTTTCACTTTTTTGCGGTCCTTGAGGTGCAGCTCAGGTCCCAAGGTTCCCTTCAATCACGGCTGTTGTTGCAAATGGCTTCTTTATGCAAGGTCTCATCTCCTATCATCGATGAAAACAGCTTGATAAGGGTGTGTACTTGACTGAGTAATGAAAAGACGTGCTGTGTGCTACCAGGCAAAAAGAGTGGTAGCTAACTCCCCACCCCCGACACCTGTCCAATCAGTCCACAACACCGAGCCTTAAATGTTTTCCATCAGTGCTGCTGGTGTTCAGGAGCTTTGAGCTCACAGGGAAACGCCAGTAATTGGCTTCTGTTTGTTCCTGGCCTTATCAGTGTATTACTTTCATGGATAACTTGGAACTAATTAATCAGGGTATAGAGGAAGGGATGGGATTTGCGTCTCTCACTCACTCCTTCATTTTCTTTTCATTTTCTTTTCACACACTGAGTCAAACTGTTTTTTTTCAAGCTCTTTTTGAACAGTTGGAATAAAGATAGGAACTCAGAGAAGTGGTGGAGATAAAAGCTCTGAGTATTTCCCAGTTTGAGAAGCTTTGTTTTTACATTCCTAATCCTATGTTTTGTCGCATACTGTCACTGTTGTTTTCTGTTTAATATTTACAATATGTGTCTGCCGGCTGCCCCGCAGCATGTCACACTCATATGAATGCAAAGTAACAAGATTTTATTTTTTAAAAAATCATACTGTTCAAATAATTGCTTTGATACAATCTAGAAACTTAATCTATTACTGCCTCAGGTAGTGCTTTAATGGGAACTGAATGAGAGTTGTGGAATAATAATACTGGAATCTGTTTTCTGCAGCTGGGAATCCCATTGTTGCACATAAAAGCAGTAAAATTAATACTGAAATAAATAATAATAATAATAATAATAATAATAATAATAATAATAATAATAATAATAATAACTAGAAAAGCACTCGGAGAGCGCAGACCTCCTCCAAGGCAGATCAGTGGGCCCCCGTGGCCCCCCCACCCCTTCACCCCCGATCACCACCAAAATTTAATTATTTGTTCCTTGTGCCAGTATCAACATTTCCTGAAATTTTCCATCCAAATCCGTCCATAACTTTTTGAGTTATCTTGAACACAGACCGACAGACAAAGAGACAAACCAACGCTGACAAAAACATGACCTCCTTGGTGAAGGTAATAATAATAATAATAATAATAATAATAATAATAATAATAATAATAATAATAATAATAATAATAATAATAATAATAACAATAATCATCATCATCATCATAATCATAGTAGCACATGCTTGATACAAGGGTTATTGGATAATTTCTGCCTTACTTATTTTGCTTTTTTAGTTTTTTAACCTTTATTTACACATGTAGTCCCACTAAGACATGGAGAGACCTGCTGTTTTGGACAGACTTTAAACAACATATAGATATAACAATAAAATGCATAATGTGTATTTGTTTTTGTAAAAGTAAGGCTCTTTTTCATTGTGTGCACTCAATGAAAAACCCTTCTGAGTGTCTGTTATCTGCACTATACATTATAGAAGTTGGATATATATATGCAGTATACATAAATACATGAAAATAATTCTGCTTCCAGTATATGAGCAGATATTCCCATAACCCTAAACCCTGCAAGTGAATGTCTGTGGAGCAGTAAATATTCATGAACAGCTGCAGTAAGTTTTGTGTTTTGTTTAATACATTGCTGCAGTGCTGACCCTTTTATGGAGAACATGACCTCCCTGTGCATCCGCTGACTACCAACCAACATGAAGCATGTGTTTTTCTTTGGATAATACATATGCGGTATTTGACATGCAGTGATATTTCCAGTCATGGCTCAACTTGATTCTCTATCCATCAGCTACTTTGGTTAAAACAACAGCAACCTACGCAAATATCTCTCAAAGCTGTGCTTTGGCAAAGCCGAGGATATCGAAATTCAGATACTGTAGTAATATATTAGAAGTAAAGGCAAAGACCAAGATCCTGCCACGCAGATGTCTACAGCGGATGTTGCACTGAGCAGAGCCCCTAACGTTGCCATATTCTTGGCAGAAAGCCTTCCCTCCTGGCTATGTGAAGGCCTTACGAAGCCAATATACGAGCTGTTGTTTGTATAGTGTCTTCCCACAAGCTTCTTCACCATAAAAGATGAACAGCTGCTGTGAGCGTCTCAGGGAGGCTGTCTGTTCAACACAACATGCCAAAGTACATAGAGGACATGAGAATGGTATTGCCCTCCAGCTTGGGTTGGAAAAAGGCAGGGAACTGCACCAGCACAGACTTAAAATAACAGCTGAGGTTCATAGGTTTAGAAAATCAATGCGGCTGTTTGTTTGTCTGATACACCTGAATTAACCCTTTCATGCATGAATTATTAGAACCTTAATCATGATTTTTTCCCCCCTGTTTTTATTCCTCTTTAGGCATGAAAAAAAAAAAAATGCAATTGACATCTTTTTATGAGCCTATTTTTCATGGAGCTACAAAAATGTCCACTCAAATGGATACGATGCGTTTAATTTTTGAAGCAAAGAAACATGTATTTACTGATCTACTGTGTGACAACTATGAAATATAAACACTTTTAATGCTGCTAATCTGATGTTTTCTCATATTTAAACCTACTCTAATGCTAGTTATTACTCACTTCATGGAGATAATATACAAAAAAACTAAGGATGTCCAATAATATCGGCCCACCGATATTATCAGCCTGATATTGGCATAAAATGTAATATCGGTGAATATCGTTATCGTTTTTTTTTGCCTATCATTAAAACCGATAAAATAATGCCTTGATTTCGCCGGCATTTACCGACGTGTAAATGAAACATTGTTTGTAGCTGAAAGAAATGTGCTTTTTTCAAAATTGTACAGTAGAGTTGCCACAGTGTAACAGACTCATGGAGGGAGGGAGAGAAAATAAATAAATATGGTATTTTTTCCACAACTTAAGTTGAAGTATGTATTCTTTGCACAGACAGTGTTTACATTTTGAAAGCCTTGTTGCATTTGAGAATGCATCCAATGGGGCATCACAATAAAATTAGGCATGATGTGTTAATTCCATGACAGGAGATATGTGATGTTACCTAAAATTAGTTTAATATCCCACATATATCGGCAGCGGTATCGGTAGATATCGGAATCGGAAACTAAGCGTTGGACAATATCAGCATATCAGTTTTTGGCAAAAAAGCCAATATCGGACATCCCTAAAAAAAAAAAAAAACATTTTGTTAAAGAAAAAATGCTAATTACAGTCTAATAACAATTGATTTACACTCAAACATGTTGCTGCAGATCAGGTTTATCAAGAACAGCAAAGTTACATATACATAAGTGTCCACTGTGTTGGCTGATGTGGAACTAAAACAACAAAACCCATGAATACACAAGAAAACAGCTGTAGAATAACTGTCCACTGTAGTGACCACTATGCATGAAAGGGTTAATAAGAAACCTAGTTTTTGAAATGACACTGGATCAGTCAAAATGGTCTAATGCTATGTAGTTTATGTGTCTGTATGCGTTCAGATTTAGCAACAAAAATGTAAGATATCAATCTGTAAGTGGAAGCACAGTCTGGATGAATGTGAGAGTGCACACCAGGTTTATTTCTGCAGATCTGAACCTGCCACTGCCCAGCAGGAGAGTCTGCACACGATCCATTAACTCTAGGAACGGAGGGGTGTGCATCGTTACACATTGGACATTCAACAGCTTCACAAATGTGAATTCTGCTTTAGGCACATGATTTGCATATGTCCACATTTTCATGGTGTATGGACAAGCATTTCCTGTTACATCTATTTCATCTGTCCATCCATTGTGGTCATGCATCTATGATTTACACAGTTAGGACAAGCACAATGTATGTCTGACACAAACAGCACAAGAGACACATTATTTTAATTTCACAGCATTACGCAGCCTGAATTTTAAAGGAGTGATATTTAGCTTTTTAAATGGAATAATGCATTTTAAAACATTTCCCTGTGGTCTACATAAACTATAAATGCAATACTTGGGTCTGAATTCTTCATTAACCTTCTGGTATCCCAGCCAGCAAGGCCCTTACTAAGCACCAAGTGTGCCATTTTGGCACACTTGTGGAATAATGTCAAAAAAAATGTCATACAGTTTGTTTTTAATTCTTTTACACTTTTTTTCATTTCATCAACTTGAGCCGTAAATAAAAATACCAAATACTCAATAATTGTCACATTTTTTAACGCTTTAAATGCTGTGTTTTTAATGTAAACAAACCATTTTTTTGGATGAAAAAAACACAAAAAAATAATGTTTTTCAATATACTACATAAAAAGTGGATCACATATTATTTGATTTTTGCAGCCTGGCATATGTATGGTGGCCCAGAGGTGCAACAGGCCAAAAAATTATCCACTAAACGAAAAAAATTATCTACTACAAGAAAAAAAAAAGAGAACAGCCTAAAAAAATTATCCACTAGATGAAAAAAATTATCTACTACAAGAAAAAAAAAGAGAACAGCCCAAAAAAATTATCTAGTATAAGAAAAAAAAAAGAGAACAGCCTAAAAAAATTATCCACTAGATGAAAAAAATTATCTACTACAAGAAAAAAAAGAGAACAGCCTACAAAAATTATCCACTATAAGAAAAAAAAGAGAACAGCCTAAAAAAAATTATCCACTACATGAAAAAAATTATCTACTACAAGAAAAAAAAAGAGAACAGCCCAAAAAAATTATCCAGTATAAGAAAAAAAAAAGAGAACAGCCTAAAAAAATTATCCACTAGATGAAAAAAATTATCTACTACAAGAAAAAAAAGAGAACAGCCTACAAAAATTATCCACTATAAGAAAAAAAAGAGAACAGCCTAAAAAAAATTATCCACTACATGAAAAAAATGATCTACTACAAGAAAAAAAAAGAGAACAGCCTAAAAAAATTATCCACTAGATGAAAAAAATTATCTACAAGAAAAAAAAGAGAACAGCCCCAAAAAAAAATTATCCACTGTAAGAAAAAAAAGAGAACAGCCTAAAATAAACTATCCACTAGATGAAAAAAAAATCCCCTATAAGAAAAAAAAGAGACCAGCCAAAAAAATTATCCACTAAAAGAAAAAGAAAAGAGAACAGGCAAAAAAAAATTATCTACTAGCCCAAAAAATTATTCACTATAAGAAAAAAAAAAAAGAACAGGTGAAAAAATTGATCTACTATGAGAAAAAAAAGAGAGCAGCCCAAAAAAATATCCACTATAAGAAAAAAAAAAACATCATCCACCTTTTCAATTACGGGGGCGCTGTTTACCCGAAAGGTGTCTTGCTTTAAAATTAAGACCACCACAAAAAATAAAAGGATAGGCTGAAAAATTTTAAGGCTTTCGGCTAATGTGGCTAATGCTAAGGAAGTACCCCACCGGAAGTGGAGGTCGTGCGCTAAAAAATAAAGTTATTTTAAAATATAGATATTTCCATTAATATAGTAAATGATTAAATACGGTTCCAGTGTCTGCTCAAGGTTAGGCATGGACGTTAAATGGTTAAGGTTAGGGTTAGGGTATGGTTGGGGTTAGTTTTCAGTGGTAAATGGCCCTTGTGTGCACTGTGTGAAGGTTCGTTGCTAAGCTAATGCTAACGCGAAAAGTTGACGGCAACTTTGTGTTATTTTATTTTGAGAGGAGGAGAAGAGGAGCTTCCTGTGGAGCTCCACTATCATGGCATTGCCCATTTGTTTGCAGGTAGACCTCTCCTCCTCAACTCAAACGGAGTGTCTTTACTAACACTAGATCAAGAAGGACATTTTGTGGAGATAAAGATGTGTGCCGTGGTACCGCAGTGCCTCGGCACCTGGCAACGAGCTGAGCTGTGGTACCGAGCCATGGTACGCGGTGCCGTGCTGGGGTACCTGGCACCGAGCCGTGGTACCGCGGTACGTCGCGGCACCAGCCGAGGTGCCACGGCACCCCGCGGCATCAACCGTGGTGCCGCACCAGCCGAGGTGCCACGGTACCTCGCGGCACCAGCCGAGGTGCCACGGCACCAGGTGTCGGTGCCGCAATATGCACTCGCTGTCTCTCAACAAATGGGCGATGCCATGATAGCGGAGCTCCACAGGAAGCTCCTCTTCTCCTCCTCTCAAAATAAAATAATTTTAGAACTTCTTGTAGAGAATATTCATCAAAAATGATATTGAATGTCAGGCAGTTGAACAATTCAACACCGTAATCACACAATTGTTTACTCGCACTGGTAGTTCACACAGTTGCCGTCAACTTTTCGCGTTAGCATTAGCTTAGCAACGAACCTTCACACAGTGCACACAAGGGCCATTTACCACTGAAAACTAACCCCAACCATACCCTAACCCTAACCTTAACCATTTAACGCCCATGCCTAACCTTGAGCAGACACTGGAACCGTATTTAATCATTTAACTGCTTTGCAAACTATATTAATGGAAATATCTATATTTTAAAATAACTTTATTTTTTAGCGCACAACCTCCACTTCCGGTGGGGTACTTCCTTAGCATTAGCCACATTAGCCGAAAGCCTTAAAATTTTTCAGCCTATCCTTTTATTTTTTGTGGTGGCCTTAATTTTAAAGCAAGGCACCTTTCGGGTAAACAGCGCCCCCGTAATTGAAAAGGTGGATGATGTTTTTTTTTTCTTATAGTGGATATTTTTTTGGGCTGCTCTCTTTTTTTTTTTTTCTCATAGTAGATAATTTTTTTCACCTGTTCTTTTTTTTTTTTTTTTTTCTTATAGTGAATAATTTTTTGGGCTAGTAGATAATTTTTTTTGCCTGTTCTCTTTTTTTTTTCTTTTAGTGGATAATTTTTTTGGCTGGTCTCTTTTCTTTCTTATAGGGGATTTTTTTTTTCATCTAGTGGATAATTTTTTTGGGGCTGTTCTCTTTTTTTTCTTACAGTGGATAATTTTTTTAGGCTGTTCTCTTTTTTTTCTTGCAGTAGATAATTTTTTTGTCTAGTGGATAATTTTTTTAGGCTGTTCTCTTTTTTTTTTTTTTCCTTATAGTGGATAATTTTTTTGGGCTGTTTTTCTCTTTTTTTTTTTTTTCTTGTAGTAGATAATTTTTTTCATCTCGTGGATAATTTTTTTAGGCTGTTCTCTTTTTTTTCTTGTAGTAGATAATTTTTTTCATCTCGTGGATAATTTTTTTAGGCTGTTCTCTTTTTTTTCTTGTAGTAGATAATTTTTTTCATCTAGTGGATAATTTTTTTAGGCTGTTCTCTTTTTTTTTCTTGTAGTAGATAATTTTTTTCGTCTAGTGGATAATTTTTTGGCCTGTTGCACCTCTGGGCCACCGTACATATGTCAGTGATTAACTCGAACATTGATTAATTTGCATTATTAGTTTTGGCGCTAGGTCAAATGTTCAAAAATACTAGCATCTGTCACCAAGTGTGCCAAAAAGGCACACCTATAAATGAAACTATTAAATATTATATATTGATTTATTTTTCTGCTCTAATTTGATTTTATTTTTGTAAATCAAGGTCAGCCCTAATCATACATATCAAATGGAAGAAATAGTGCGTTTTAGGCACACTTGGGAGACAGATGCTAGTCTTGTAATTTTCTTTTGTTTACAATGTGCACATTTTACTTGGTGGCCTGAATTTTAAAGATCATGCAAAAATGAACAACTTTTGAATTCTAACGTTAATTAAATTGTGAAAAATAATTTGAAGTTTTTTAACAAGAAGTGCAAAGTGCGCCTAAAAGGCGCTCCCGGATACCAGAGGGTTAATTCAACTCCACAGGTTCATCTTCAACCCTATTTCTGAGTAATGACACCAGAAAGGTCATTTTGAGAGCTGGCCCTTTAAATGCAAATGAGCCACTTCATGCCCCACCCCTTCAAGTTGTTAACTGTGCTGCTCTGTCCTGTTCAGCCACTTGTGTTTGTTAGTACGACCAACAACTGAACATTTTAGGTAATCGACTCAAAGTTTGGACATATTTTCAGTTTTTACTACAACTGCTGCTGATAAACAATTATGTCGTACTGGGAGAAATGTTCGTCGGAAGTCTTGACCTTATATGTGCAAATGTCATGATGTAACTAGTTATAGATGTAACAAATTAAGCAGGAACTGAAATGGGTTGTAGAAATCAACTCTATTTTTTTAATTTTTAATTTTTTTTTTAACACATACATGGTTCTGTAATACATTTGCATTGGACTAAAACGCATTCATTTCCAATGGGCATATATGCGGCTGAGACAGGTAGCCTGGTGAATCCCAAATTTTTCAAAATTAACATTTTAATATAACTTTATACACTGAAACAAATGTATGTCATTCTCGAGTAAAAAATGACAGTAGCTTCTTGTTCTAACAATTTCCAAGGTGTAACTGTATATTGCAATGCATTATGGGTAAAAAAAATATTTATGATAGCTTCAAGCATTTAATCACAGTATCCCATTATAAAATTACAGGATAGTTGTGTTTTCACTTGGTCCTGATTGTAAACGATATAAATTACAATTACACAATGTTAGTATTAGAAGGCGCCAAAGAGGACATGAAGACAGACAAAGGGGAGCGTACCCCACATCCACCCACTCAATAATAATAATTTGATCGTGTAGAGCACAGGTGTCAAACATGCGACCCAGGGGCCATAACCGGCCCACCAAAGGTTCCAATCTGGCCCGCGGGATGAATTTACAAAGTGCAAAATGCAAACATTACCCTGAAGATATTAACAGTCAAGGGCATCAAACTCAAAAATAACAGCATAATAACCTAAAAATAATGACTCCAAATTTTCTTCTTGGTTTAATGTGAGAAAAATAATGACATTATACCTATAAATAACAGCAACACCAATTTTTTCTCTTCAATTTATTGCAAAGAACATTAAATTCTGATATCCTTTAATAATAAAATGTCAATAACCCAAACAAATATGAACAACCTGAAATAGCTAACGAAAAATAAGTGCAGTTTAACAATATTCTGCCTGTTTTGTGCCTTGGTAGATCTGATCTGTAATGCACATGTAGAAATCATAAGTTGAGGCAGAATATTGCTAAAATTGTATTTATTTTTCTTCAGAAATTTCACTTTTTTCCAATTATTCACATCTTTTTTGTTCTGGATAGAAAGAGTTTCATCATTTAATGTTATTTTTTTGCACTAAAAAAAATTGGAGTTGTCTTTATTTATAGGTTATAATGCTATTATTTTAATGGTCCTGCCCGCTGGAGATCAAATTGGGCTGAATGCGGCCCCTGAAAGAAAATAAGTTTAACGCCCCTGGTGTAGAGGTTTATTTTAACTCAGCATGTAATGTAGACATGTCAAAAACCGCATTTTAGTCAGAATAATGTTTCTGTATTATTTAATTATTTATTCCATTTCTTTGCTCTATTTATTATTATTGTGACTTCAAATTTTTTAATTTTTTAATTTTTTTTAAATTGTATGTTCTTATCCTGGTTTTTATCCCAGATTGTTTTTATTTTATCTTTTCTGGTTTTTATTGTGTTTTTATTGCATCTTGTTTTTATTTATTTGATCTTATTTATTTTATTCTTTTACTTATCCATGTGTGACCGGACTATTCCCTCTGCGTTGTGTTATTGGAAGGGCATAAACTCGGCATAAACACAGTGATCTCATGCGGAGGCAGTCTCCATTTATTTACCCTGGACAACAGGATTATAAAGACAGTTAGCTGGGATGCTAAATTAGGTCCCGTACCCAGATCTACAATGATGAAAACATCATATCAACACCGCGCGGCACAGACAACAAAACCAACAAGTTCAACATCAAAGTAAACACAACTTAACAAATATGGATAGCACAAATAATAAGAAACATCAGCAAATAAATGTACAAATACACGGGATATGACGATATGAACACTGACCTCCCGCCAGACACAACATGAAAAAGGGGAGAGCTACGGGCACACAGGGAATTTATACATGAACACTACGGGGGGACACATGAAGAAGAAGTGGGTGTGGCTGGAGGACTAACACCCCAAACAAACTGTACAATAAAGGAAGACACCAGGTATGCATAAACTATGAATGAAAATGACAATTTAACCCAATTTTGTGTAATTATATAAACATATATATTGAACGGGTTACACATACTGCTAAACAGATGAATGGTGGAACACTGAGCACTTTTTGTCCTGTCTGTAAGCGTGATCAAGTGCCTGTCTTGCATGTTCAATGTATGTGTTGTTGTAATGCCAAGGCAATCACCCAGACTGCAAAACAAATCTACCTACGGGTATAAATAAAGTAACCTTGACCTTGACCTGTATTTGTAAAAAAAAAAAAAAAAAAGAAAAAATCCACTTGATTTTTGCTGGAATAAATATAAAGATAGCTTTGCAGCACCTGGAGGGTTCAAATTCAAACTTTTTGAACTCTTAGGGTCCAAATACACAAATAAATGCACCAAAGACTAATAAAAGTGGGTTTAGCAAAATATGAGCCCTTTAAACAATATTAGATTTTTCAGGTGAAGTATAAACATACAGTTTGTCAGTTTATGCTGCAGATTTACAGGGTGGGGAAGCAAAATTTACAATATTTTGAGGCAGGGATTGGAAGACAGTGTATGACCAATTAGTTTCTTGAAAGTCATGAGAATTTATTTGTCACAAGAAAATTGACATAATAGAAAATGTTTTTATTCTATGTGTCCTCCTTCTTTCTCAATAACTGCCTTCACACGTTTCCTGAAACTTGTGCAAGTGTTCCTCAAATATTCAGGTGACAACTTCTCCCATTCTTCTTTCATAGTATCTTTAAGAAAGTCGACATTGCTGTGTGATGTTCTATTGGTAGCATGTTCTAAAACGCCCCAAATAGCAGAATCCAGAGGGTTTAGATCTGGGCTAGAAGGCAGCCATAAACATGATTCCCAAAAATTGCTAAAGTTGGATTTGTTGCTGTTGTCAACAAGTGTTGTGGTGTTCTTGTGTAAGATTTTAACTTCAAATCCTATTTTACTGCATTTCTAACGGTCTTGTTGTCTACCTCAAGTTCAATTGCCATTTTTCTCATGGATTTGGTTGGATCCTTCAGGATTTTGGATTTGAGAGCTTTAATAAAAGCTTTGGTACGTTTTTTGTTGGTTCCTCCACTTCCAGACTTTCTCGTAATAGTTTTGCCCATAGTCATTCTCTTCTTTCCATTATAAACAGTCTTTATGGACACTCCAACTATTTTTACCTCCGCCAAGGAGGTTATGTTTTTGCCAGGGTTTGTTTGTTTGTCTGTCCGTTAGTGTGCAACATAACTCAAAAAGTTATGGACAGATTTTGATGAAATTTCAGGGTTTGTTGGAAATGGGATAAGGAAGAAATGATTAACTTTTGGGGGTGATCCGGAAGAAATCCTGGATTCTGGATCACTTTGAAATTTTCGTTAACATTGTGGTAAATGGGGCCAAAATTTTTGTTTCCCAATATCTCGCTTAATTATTGACCAAAACTCATGAAATTTCACTCAGGAATTGACAATGGGGTCCTCTATCACATTTCAAAGGCTGATCCGGATCTGATCCAGAAGGCGGATTTTATCTCAATTTATATAAAAAATGGGGGTGCCCTTACTTTTTGGCCTACTGTGCCTTTAATATTAAAGGTAGAAATTTCTGACAAGCGCCATCGTGTAGCTCAGTCAGTTCCGCATCAGGAGTATGCCACCGGATTTCATGTAGCTTTAATACTTAAGGAGCTAGATCCAGAAGGAAACCGCCATTACGAGAAATGTGATTTTCGTGAATAACTACTGAACTAATAAGTATATAATTATGAATCCAGTTGCTAATGGTATGTTTTCATGGTCAAGGAATCTTAAAATAGTAGGTAAAATAAATATGGGACTAATATTTATGGTGGAAATCACAATATGGGGGAATTGTGCAAATCTCATGCAATTTGACTCAGGGATTTACAATGGGGTGTTCTATCAAATGGCAAAGACTGATCCGGATCTTTCAAAAAGTTATGGACAGATTTGGATGAAAATTTCAGGAAATATTGATACTGGCACAAGGAACAAATGATTAAATTTTGGTGGTGATCGGGGGGGGGGGGCACTGATCTGCCTTGGCGGAGGTCTGCGCTCTCTCTGCTTTTCTAGTTGAAATCTCCTTTGGTGTGACGAGTGCATTCAGCAAATCACACACTCTTTGACGTTTGCTTTCCTGATTACTCATATGGGCAAAAGTTTCTGAAAAGGTATGGATAATAGTGTTAGGTATGATTATGACATCAATATGTGTTTGGTTTCAAAACAATTGACGAAGTGCCTGCTGAGAAAAAACAACTAAATGTTCATTGTAAATTTTGCTTCCCCACCCTGTACCTGTGAAAAAAAAGCTATAATTTGTATTTCTAATAGCTGTAAATTTAATTCCATTTCCAAATAAATTCATTTGAACATTCTTTCATCCTTCATTATTAAGAAGGAATTCATGCCTCACAAAGACCTTCCTTTATTTAAGAAACAGCAGGGAACATATTTGGGGCATAAAGCACTTTAACATATTTCTTTGGTGATGAAATGTATCTTTATGCTTCCGCCAAGCATGAAACTCTTTCACTACAAATCTATCATCTGAGTAACATCCCATGGGAGATTGGCATTGTCGTTTTTTCCCCTTCTTTCTACTCAGCCTTCCAGTGTGGGAGGAGAGAAGAAGGGTTTCGCGTTAATGCCTTGTGCTTTTAAATGGAAGTCCATCGACTGGGGAGGTGTGTTCACTTCATTTGCTTGATATCTAACTCAGAAGGAGGGATGGGAAGTGAGAGGATTAACGGGCACACAGACGATCTGCATGGAGGTCTGACTGGCTTTGTTGACTCTGTGGGATCCCGATCGACTCTGTGCACACACACACGCACATTATTAACCCTTTCATGCATGAATTATGAGAACTTTAGTCAATATTTTTTTCTTGAGTGTTTTTATTCCTCTTTAGGCATGAAAAAAAAACATGCAATTGAATTTTTTTTTTTTTTTTTTTTATGAACCTTTTTTTCGTGGAGTTACAAAAATGTCCACTCAGCTGGACACCATGCATTTAATATATGAAGCAAAGAAACATGTATTTAAAACTCATCATCAGAAAGTGATATACTGTGTGAAAACTATGAAACAAAAACATTTTTAATGCCACTAATCTGATGTTTTCTCACATTTTCTCATACTCCAATACTAGTTATTACTCATTTCATGAAGATAACATCCCCTGAGACCCTAGGAAATTGCCAATTTTTGCTTTTTTTTTTTTTTTTTTTTTTAATTCTTTGTTTATTTGGAAAAGCACAAGTTACAAAACTTCTGCTACATGCACAGTTCAATTTCTACACATCACGTGAAAAAATGCTTATCCAAGATTTTTTGTCATATAAACAACATATAAAGTAAATAAAGAAAAGTGGGCTAGAAGAGAGGGCTTACTCCATTACTTCATTGAAAAGACAAGACTCTATAAGGTGTGTATGTTTACATCAATTTTAGCTTTTTTACACTAAAAAATTGTCTTGATTGGAAACTGCATAATGCAACAGTTTTTTCAGATACATTTTTAAAATCATTTTTATTTACTGATAGATTTTTTAACCCCTTTAGCCCTATCAGCCTGCCCGCGGGCCGAAAAAATTATATTAATATTCATCTACTATAAAAATATAATAAATCAGGACAATGAATGTTTTTTTTTTCAACTTTTCCTCAAAGTTTAGACCCTAACGTTAATAAAAGTACATCAAAAGTGTATTTTAGTGCAAACTTTAATGTTCAAACATGATTTTTAATCTTTGTGGGGTGAAATATACGCTATTAAATATCTCCGACACGAACAATTAATTTATGCATATCATCGTCAATGCAGCCGAAAAAAAACAGGCGAGGATAAAAAAATTCCAATTTCTCTTTTAGTTTGTTAGAGTTTACTCAGACATAGTAATAGATACAGGGTGGGGAAGCAAAATTTACAATATTTTGAGGCAGGGATTGAAAGACAGTGTATGACCTATTAGTTTATTGAAAGTCATGAGAATTTATTTGCCACAAGAAAATGTACATAATAGAAAATGTTTTTATTCTATGTGTCCTCCTTCTTTCTCAATAACTGCCTTCACACACTTCCTGAAACTTGCGCAAGTGTTCCTCAAATATTCGGGTGACAACTTCTCCTGTTCTTCTTTAACAGTATCTTCCAGACTTTCTCGTAATAATTTTGCTCATAGTCATTCTCTTCTTTCCATTATAAACAGTCTTTATGGACACTCCAACTATTTTTGAAATCTCCTTTGGTGTGACGAGTGCATTCAGCAAATCACACACTCTTTGACGTTTGCTTTCCTGATTACTCATATGGGCAAAAGTTTCTGAAAAGGTATGGATAATAGTGTTAGGTATGATTATGACATCAATATATGTTTGGTTTCAAAACAATTGACGTAGTGCCTGCTGAGAAAAAACAACTAAATGTTCATTGTAAATTTTGCTTCCCCACCCTGTACAATATTTTAGGCAATGGGAATAGATTCTGTTAGGTCTCTAAATGTCCGTAGACACCAAGAACATCCATATGAACCTTATTATTGTGAAGTAATTCTTCATTTACTTTGGGTATGTCTTTTTAGGCGTTTTTCCCCTGAAAATATGGTCAGGGTTTAACAGGTTAATGGAATGTCCTTTGCAATGCATAGTACTTAAGTTAAACTGTCAGACTTTTGTCCTCTATAGAATACAAAATGCATTGCTGGGTCTCAGGAGGATATGCAAAAAAACCCAAAACAAAACAAACTTTTTGTTTCAGAAAACTGTTAATTACAGTCTAATAACAATTAGCAACTGATTTACACTAAAACATGTAACTGCAGATCAGGTTTATCAAGAGCAGCAAAGTTACAATAATTGTATAAATGTCAGTGTATGGGATGATGTGTTGGCTGATATGGAACTAAAACAACAAAACCCATGAATATATAAGAGAACAGCTGTAGAATAACTGTCTACTGTAGTGACCAGTATGCATGAAAGGGTTAAACATGGTATAAAACGCATACGCTTATGCCTGTAGGACCGACACTACACACATGTACAGGGTGGGGAAGCAAAATTTACAATGAACATTTAGTTGTTTTTTCTCAGCAGGCACTACGTCAATTGTTTTGAAACCAAACATATACTGATGTCATAATCATACCTAACACTATTATCCATACCTTTTCAGAAACTTTTGCCCATATGAGTAATCAGGAAAGCAAAAGTCAAAGAGTGTGTGATTTGCTGAATGCACTCGTCACACCAAAGGAGATTTCAAAAATAGTTGGAGTGTCCATAAAGACTGTTTATAATGGAAAGAAGAGAATGACTATGAGCAAAACTATTATGAGAAAGTCTGGAAGATACTATTAAAGAAGAATGGGAGAAGTTGTCACCCGAATATTTGAGGAACACTTGCGCAAGTTTCAGGAAGCGTGTGAAGGCAGTTATTGAGAAAGAAGGAGGACACATAGAATAAAAACATTTTCTATTATGTCAATTTTCTTGTGGCAAATAAATTTTCATGACTTTCAATAAACTAATTGGTCATACACTGTCTTTCAATCCCTGCCTCAAAATATTGTAAATTTTGCTTCCCCACCCTGTATAGCCATGCATGTCCACGCACACAGATACACACTCATGTTATGCTTGTGTATATCCATGTCTGCATGTGTACACACCGCATTTCATTTCTGCTGTTGCTGTAGCTTCCATTTATTTTGGAAGTAAAATCATGTCAGATTTTGAAAGCCCTCCTGACATTAAATGGATTTGAATGCTTTAGCTGTAGAAAGCAGATTGACTCCCACCTACACCAAGCTCTGTAAAAACTCTCATCCGTGAGTGTGTATGTGTGAGGTTTAATGCTCAGAATTAAACACACATTACCACTCTGATCTCAGAGGTCAAAATACGTTTCGCATGGTAAATCTTTTAATTCACTGCTCGTATTTTAATGGCTGTCCACTAAGGTGCCTAAAATATCAGTATTTCTGCATCAAAAATAATCTAGTCGACAGAAAGATGTTGTTTGAAATGTCTGAAATTGGTCAAATGTTTGTTTAACCCTTTCATGCATGAATTATGAGAACCTTAAACACGATTTTTCACCCTGTTTTTTTTTGTTTGTTTTTTTTTATTCACCACCATCCCCTTCTTTGGAGGACAACTTCATTTTTAATTCTACAGGGGTTATTTTCTTTTGTTCAGAACAAAAAAAATAACCCCTCTATCATCTATCATAAGAAGACAAAATGACAATTCTTGAACTATTTGTTTTTAATTACAGCTTGTGTTTAAGTAACAATCTCAAACTTTATATTCGCATGTTCATCCATTCCTTGCTCATATGCATATACTACATAGAGCAGGGGTGTCAAACTCATTTTAGTTCAGGGGCCACATTCAGCCCAATATGATCTCAAGTGGGCTGAACCAGTAAAATAACAACAGTGAAAAAAGTAAAATTACATTATGATAATGTTTACATCTATAACATTTTCTTAAAAACCTGAATAACATGAACAACCTGGAAAGTCTTAAGAGAAACAAGAGCAATTTTAACAATATTCTGCCTCTGTTTATCAGTTTATCATTTACACATGTACAGTACAACTTGCATTACAACTACAAACACACAAAACATTTAATAACAAGCAGAATTTTGGTAAAATCGCATGTACTTCTCTTCAGACATTTCAGGTTATTCACATTGTTTGTAAGATAGTTTGTTAATATAAATATTTTCATGCAATTTTACTTTTTTTTTTTTTTTTTTTTTTACACTAAAACAAAGATAAAATCTGTAGCTTTCATTATTTATAGGTTGTTATGATAATATTTTACTGGTCTGACCCAATTGAGATTAACTGTTCTGTCTGTGGAACCTGAATTAAAATGAGTTTTACACCATTGATTGTTAACATCTTCAGTGTAATTCATCCTATGGGCCAGATTGGACCCTTTGGCGGGCCGGATTTGGTCCCCGGGCCTTATGTTTGACACCTGTGACATAGAGGGAGGGCTCATACAGAGGAAAGTGTACAGGGACAGGACGAGACAAGACAGTGGTTCCTCTTTAAGCATGAAAAAACGATGAGATTGACATTTTTTTATGAACCTATTTTTCATGGAGTTGCAAAAATGCCCACTCAGATGAATACCATGCATTTAATTTTTGAAGCCAAGAAATGTGTATTTACTGATATACTGTGAAAAAACTATGAAATAAAAATGTTTGTAATGCTGCTAATCAGGGCCCGTATTCCTAAAGAGTCTGAGAATCCTCTCACAGAGCTCCTAACTTAACCTGAAAATTCCAAGCAAGGAGTCTTAGTTTAGGAGTGATTCCAGAACACTCTCAGAGAACTCTGAGCAAGGAATGGACAGGAATTCCTATCTTAGTGAGGAGGTGTGGTTGACCCCGTTGCTAGGTATGAGTCATCATTTCGAAAGGTGTGACTGGTTGATCCTAAAAGCTAGAAAAAATATACTTTTGGTGATAAAGGGCAAGGGATGGACCCTCAAATTGATAAACTTAATCCTAGAATCTAATCTTATGAAGACTGTGTAATTGTAAATAATATTTCACATAAAAGAAAATATCTGTTAAATGAATAGTCATCTATACTTTAAAATTATCCTACAAAATGTGTGAAAAAAACTCAGGCCCACTTAAACAGTATTCACATAGTGATAGTTAGATTTATTTGCTCATATTAATTGGCTTGCTGGTAATTTTTGCACTTTCAAATTTCAACCTTTCAACTCAATTTGGTATTAACGAAGGTAAAATGGCTCAGCTTTCATCAATGTCTGTGATTGCTGACCGGCCTCAGGAGGTTGTGACAGACCCAGGTCACCACTGCTGCATTGTTGCATTTTCCCTGTTGCCAAATACCTCAGTGTTGTGATGATTTTGGGTGGTGTTGCATTGCAAGTGCATCTCTAATGAGTTCAACCACAAATATGATTCCTGCACGAGCCACATTGTAAAAAAAATCTGTAATTTAACAGAATTTTCACTGTTTATTTTACCTGTATTTTTAAGATACAGGAAAATATCAATGAAATGATAAAAAATAGACTGTGATTTTACACGTCAAATGTAAAATAACACGAAAAAACTGTAACTGTGAATAACCATAAAATTTCCTTTTTTTTTTAAAGAATTTTTTTCTTTTTTCACAGAAAAAATACAGTTAAAATACATTTGCAAATGTGTCACAATTTCACAAATATTTCTTTTCTATTTATGAGATTAAACTGTTTATTTAAAGTTTAATACAGTAAAAAAAAGAAAAATAAAATAAAATAAAACGAGATAAAATTAGTGACAATTATCTGCAAAAGAAGTATTTGTTCTGTAAGTTTAACAAGCCTTGTTTGTTAATTGACAAATATCTTGTGTAATTACGGGAGGTTTCACAACAAAAATGTTGAATGAATGTGTTTTTGTGAATGTATAACATGTATAAGCACTGATAAACTGTCCAAATACAGTTTTTATCAGTGGATTGTACAACTTAGTCTCATTGAAAATTATTTATATATATATTTATAGGTAACTTGATTGTTTTAATACATGTAAATATTCATTATTAAACATTAAAAAGTCAACAAAAATATGCAAAATCTCATGTAAAGTTAGGGCAAAAAACTATATTTTAATTATGGAAAATTACTGTATTTTTATGAGATGGTTATTTTCTGTTATTTAACAGTATTTTTTCGGCACCTCAGCTGCCGAAATAATACCATTTTTTAACGTTTTGTTTTTTTTGTTGTTTTTTTTACAGTGCAATCTGTAGCAATGAATTAATTCACTGTCGTCCAGTGTTTGCAGAGTATCCCTCCTGCCTCTTCCGTCGACCATTTTGTCCTCTGTTTAGGGAACTCCTCAGCCCCTTAAAAGTCCTCTTCCCAGCTTTGAACAGATCTCACCTTAGGAGCTCTCTTGAGGGTTAGGATTCTTTAGGAATAGCTTTTATCTTTGCTAGGATCTACTCGTCATTTTTAGGGGAAATTCTAAGAAAATATGATTCTAAGAATTTTCTTAGAATTTGGTCACTAGGAGCAACTCTTTCCACAAGGAATCTTTAGGAATACGGGCCCTGATCTGCAGTAAGAAGTTTGAGTGTAAATCAATTGCTGATTGTTATTAGACTGTAATTAGCAGTTTTTCTTTGACAAAATGTTTTTTTTTTATATTATCTCCATGAAGTGAGTAATAACTAGTATTAGAGTATGTTTAAATATGACAAAGCACCTAACGTATCACGTTATAAACTTATGAGTGGGCAGTATGTCTAACCCATAAAAACCCAGTACTACTTTGTGGTAGTCTCCAAAGGATTTTTTTCCTCTATATCTTCAACCTTTCTCAAGTGATGTATCACTATTTACTCTAATATTATGCTCTATATTTTTCATTTTTAGGTATATGAATAGATATTTTCCTATATTTAATTTACTGATCATGCACATGTTCATTAAAGCTCAGATTAAAGTTGAGGGTTATTATATGAAAAACAGAGAAAACTTTTAAAAAAATTATCTTTTTGCCACTGTTATTGATCCAACTCCATGGGTTTTACTGGTGAATCATTGTTGTTGAAGATGACAGTGTTTCCGTGGTAACTACAGAGCCTCTGAACGTCCAAATGGGTCATATCTGATGACCATGAAAAGACGACAAACTGTATTTTACACCAATTATTTACATGTATTGATAGGATTAGTGGATCAGCAGGTATTATATCAGTAGATGATTTTGGTCGATGGAAGATGTTTGGGTCTTTATGGGTTAAAACTGTTTACAGTATTTTTTTACAATATTTTTTACAATATTTACAATGTGAAAGAATTACCATCTGAGCTTATAAAGTTTTTTTTAACCCTTTCATGCATAGTGGTCACTGCAATGGACAGTTATTCTACAGCTGTTCTATTGTTTATTCATGGGTTTTGTTGTTTCAGTTCCATATCAGCCAACATGGTGGAGCTTATGCATCATCCCAAACACTGCAATTCATACAAGTACTGTAACTTTGCTGCTCTTGATAAACCTGATCTGCAGTTACATGTTTTAGTGTAAATCAGTTGCTAATTGTTATTAGATTGTAATTAACAGTTTTCTGAAACAAAAAGTTTGTTTTGGTTTTTTTTGCACATCCTCCTGAGACCCAGCAATGCATTTTGTCTTCTATAGAGGACAAAAGTCTGACAGTTTAACCTAAATACTATGCATTGCAAAGGACATTCCATTAACCTGTTTAACCCTGACCATATTTTCAGGGGAAAAACGCCTAAATAGACATACCCAAAGTAAATAAAGAATTACTTCACAATAACAAGGTTCATATGGATATTCTTGGTGTCTATGGACATTTAGAGACCTCACAGAATCTATTCCCATTGTCTAAAATATTGTATCTGTTACTATGCTTGAGTAAACCGTAACAAACTAAAAGAGAAATTGGAAATTTTTTTATCCTCGCCTGTTTTTTTTCAGCTGGATTGACGATGATATGCATAAATTAATTGTTCGTGTCGGAGATTTTTAATTGCGTATATTTCACCCCACAAAGATTAAAAATCATGTTTGAACATTAAAGTTTGCAGTAACATGTTTTAGTGTAAATCAATTGCTAATTGTTATCAGACTGTAATTAACTTTTTTGTTTTTGCATATCCTCCTGAGACCCAGCAAAGCATTTTGTCCACCGTAAGGGACAAAAGTTTGACAGTTTAACTTAAAAAAATACTGTCCATTGCAAAGGACATTACATTAAAAAAATCAATCAATAAATAACAATAATTTTTAAACTTTATCTGAAAAAACTGTTGCATTATGCAGTTTCCAATCAAGATAATTTTTTAATGTAAAAAAGCTAAAATTGTCAATTTCCTCGGTCTCAGGAGGTTATTGTCTCCATGAAATGAGTAATAACTAATATTAGAGTATGAAAAAATGTGAGAAAACGTCAGATTAGCACTCATTAAAAATGTTTTATGTCATAGTTTTCACACAGTATATCACTTTCTGATGATGAGTTTTAAATGCACGTTTCTTTGCTTCAAAAATTAAATGCAGTTACATTTTTGTAACTCCACGAAAAATAGGTTCATAAAAAAAAAAAAAAAAATTAAATTGCATTGCTTTTGTCATGCCTAAAGAGGAATAAAAGCACTCAAGAAAAAATATTGACTAAGGTTCTTTTAACTCATGCATGAAAGGGTTAAAGTAAAGTTTGTTTGTTTTTTTAGTTTAGTTTAGTTTAGTTTAGTTTAGTTTATTTCGAATATGTAACAAGACAAAGTAATCTTACTTAGTCCTTGAAATAAAACAGGTAGTAAGAAATCATGGAGGAAAAAAAACAAAAAAAATATTATACATACATATATGCATGACTTCATTTGCACATTTGAAAAGGAGTGGGAGGAATTTAATCCCACCCCTTCTCCACACAACAGTCTATCATTCAGCTTCCCATCAGCATACTATATGAAAAATCAAGTCCCTTGGATCTTTTGTCAGTAATTAACCTCCCTTACCGTCCTCATATACTCATACATACACACCCATATTGACATACTAGACAAGTAAATCAGTTCATACATACATGCATAAATCCTTGAAGGCAACACAAATGAATGCACAATAAATAAACACTAAGACAAAGTAAACAACAGCAGCAATCAAACAAACACACAAAAAACAAGTAAACAAAATAAGACAAGTCTGGGACCAGACCATCTGTTTATAGACCAGTTTAAATCGGTGGATATTTTGGCGTTGCTTATGTTGGATATCCAGACTTTAGATTATAAAGATTTTATCCGACAAAGATATATAAATATTATATTTGTTTCCAGTTAGGGAACTTATCTGAGGTATCCAGTCAGTGTGGTGCTGTAACATTTTTCAGTGTTTTCAGATGCTCCCCAATGTCAAATATTAATCTTGTTTTTTGCAGAATCTGTTGAACTTGAGGATTTAGTCTGGCTGTGACCGCATCATCTGTAGGAACTGGCTGGCTATTGAGCATTTTCATATTACACAGGACAAGGTTCAAGGTTTGAGTTGCATTTTAGTGACAAAAATTCAAGTTTTTGGTTATGGACTGAAAATATATCAGTTTAGGGTCAAATTTTCTCAGGAATCTGAATCTGAAATGATTTATGTAAAATCTTTGGTGGTTTTCAAATCACTGAGCCTTTATTGACACAATTTGGCCTATGCACTACTTGATTTAACCATTTAATTTCTGTCAAAGATCAAACATAACATGCTTTCTTCTCTTCATCTGTGAGCTTTGAATACTTCCCAGGAGGCCTTCCTCCACCCCTGGATGGCTTTCGTCTTGGCATCTTAGCCCTGTTCAGTCAGTCTGAAATTAAAAAAAGAAAAAAATAGCAGTTAGGCAGTGGCGGCTGGTCGTCTTTCAGAGAGGGGAAGCTCATTGTCGGCTTACATCACAGGTGTCAAACATGCAGCCCGGGGGCCAAATCTGGCCCACCAAAGGGTCCAGTCCGGCCCCTGGGATGAATTTGTGAAATGGAAAAATTTTCCTGAAGATATTAGTCATTTTAGTTCAGGTTCTCAGATTAATCTCAAGTGGCTCAGATCAGTAAAATACTATCAGAATAACCTGTAAATACTCACAACTCCAAATTTTTCTCTTTGTAAATGTAAAAATTTTCATGTCATTTTACTGTATTTACACTAAAACAAACTATCATTTCACAAAAACGTGTATAACCTGAACAAATATGAACATTTTGAAATGTCTGAAGTGCAAGTTTTCCAATATTCTGCCTGTTATTAAATGTTTTGTGTATTTGTAGATCCACCGTGATCTGTACGTTGTAATTTACATGTGTAAATGATAAACTGAGACATGATATCGTTAAAATTGCACTTAGTTTTCTTAAGAAATTTCAGTTTGTTCATGATATTCACATTATTTTAAAGGACAGTTGATAGATGTAAACATTTTGATCACATAATTTTACTTTTTTCACTCTAAAACATAGAGAAAAGTTTGGAGTTGACATTATTTATATATTATTATGTTATTATTATATTGGCTAACCCTAACCCTAATCCTAACCCACATCAGATCAAATTTGGCTTAGTGTGGCCCCTGAAGTAAAATTAGTTCGACACCCCTGGCTTAGATAATAAAAAAAAAAAGTCAAGTTATTTAAACATAAATTTGTCCCTCCGTTCCTTTTTAAGAAAATGGTCAGTGACCTTATCGTACCAAGTAAACAAGAAAACGCTGAAACTATGTTAAATTGAAACAAGGAAGTACAATGAGTGTGTTTTATTTACAGCGCAAGAAATGAACAAGTAATTTCGTAGTGGTTTCTCTCTTGATTTCACAGCAGAATGCGCGACGGTATTAAACTGAACTGTGTCAGTGAAGGAGTAGATCTGAAAATAGCTGTCAATCAAATGGGATTCAGCCTTTCGACTGATCCTCCAATCAGTATGTGGAAGCCCAGCATCCAGCCCAGCTGAGCTCCGCCCACAGCTCCATTCACCCCCAGAGATGCCGATTGTCCGGGGGCGGGACAACATCGTGGCATTTATCCAATTACCGTCCACTTTTGAGGCAATGAAAAAAACTGTTCCACTCAGTCCCATTGAAGTGCATGGACGCTGGGCTTCGGCAACAGGAATGTATGAGAAGTGAACAACATCGAGTCCGCTGATTTGTGATAAAGCTGATTCTGAACGAACTCGTCTGTGAGATGAACGTGTTCTAACACATTTGGAGTCAATGAAATGTCAACACAACTGTACATATTTTACCATTTAATTTTCATAATTTCAAAATTGCACTTATTTTTCTTGAGAATTTACAGGTTGTTCATATTTGTTCATGTTATGCTCAAGTACAGTTCATAGATGTAAACATTTTCATTACAGAATTTTACTTTTTTCACTCAAAAACATAGAGAAAACTTTGGAGTTGACATTATTTATAAGTTCTTATCCTATTATTTCACTGGTCCGGCCCACTATATATTATATTAGGCTGTACGTGGCCCCTGAACTAAAATGAGTTTGACACCCCTGCATTAAAGCAACACCTTACTTTAGATTTATTGACACAATTACTTGGGATTCATTTGTAGGTTATGTTTGCAATTAACTGCAACATCTTTTGACATTTTTTATTCTTTTTTTTAACTCGTCTTGTCCAGCATCATAACAGCAGAATGGTAGTCTGGCCACATTTTTGTGTTGTACAAACTTCATAAAGTATTCGAAGCTCCCCTTGATATTCTACTGTCTTTATTATGAATTTTGTTGAACCACATTTTGATGCCAAATGTGACGGGGGGGGGGGGGGGGGGGCAAGGAAGAAGAAGGTGGCAAAGATCCTCACAAGGAAATATCAACAATACAAACACAACCGTTGTGATAATTATAATGGTAACAATAACTACAACAACTGAGTAAACTGGGCAGAAGACAAAGAACAAACAAACAAACAAAATTACAATGAAACAGAATTAAAAAAAAAAAACAAAAAACACCTATTAAATGAGGAATATAAGAAAAGAAAGCATGAACAGAATATCATAAACAATGATCATCTTTTGACATTGAAATAACCATATTTTGTGGAACATTTTTAATTATTTCCAACCAATTCCAACATTTTATTTCGTAGAGTGTGGTTTGCAAAATGAAACTGACCCCAAAACTATAAAACGTAATGGTTAGATTTACCTGCGTTGCTATGGCAACTTGGAGTCCTGCAAACTACATCCATTACAGCTGCTCTATAATACTATACCTGCAGTGGAAATGCAATGTGTTTGTATCACAACCTCAACAGTGGACAAACGAAAGTCGAAGCGAGTTCAGTCGATACCATCTGTTGAAATCCGCCTTTACTCTCTCTGTACTGCCTTGTATTCTGTCTTTTGTCCTAAAACTTTTCTCTCAGATACTGCTAACTTCACCCATTACCCACCCAGAAACATCATTTATCCTTATCTCCAAATGTCCCATCCATTCCAACCATTTGATTGGAGTCACTTAAACAAAAAGAAATAACCCTCAAAATCATGTCGGCTCCAACGATATATAACAATTCCTATTTTAACCAAATAATCCATTACACTGATTGCCTTGTCTGATTGCAAACGTGAAGATAATGACAATGTAAATAACATCCCTAGATGTTTAATGTCCACTCGGTGACATTTTTATTGGCTATTGGCTGTGTTAAATGTTAAGATGTTTGTGTGTTTGTGGTCTGAAATGGCAGGAGGCATGTTTGATCAGATGGTAGATGTTAAATGTCAGAGGGAACTGTTATACGTTGATTAATGAATGTGCTTTTCATTCCAGTAACAGACCTACATTAACTGATTCATGGACATTTGGGGGCAGTGGCAGAGGCTGTCAAAACAACAATGACGTATAACCCTCAGGCATATTAGAAAACAGCTTCCTGGCATTTGTGGACGTAACTCCATATTACAATGCTTGACAGAAGATTGCAGCGGTAATCCGGACCCCCTGTGGTTCCATCAGCCTTAGATGAATGACGGTTCTTAATGTGATGTTGTATGAGGGGTCAGAGGTCACAGCTGTTCGGCTTAGGCTGGAACCCTTGGCCTTTACACTAGAATACAATCGGATCTGTTGAGTGTTTTCAGAGGCTGAAATATACCCGACGTCCTTTCTATCTGTCTTTGAGGAAGCTTGTTTTGTAACATTGCAATAATTACCATGCCAGGAAGTACTGTGATCACTTTGCTTTGTGTGTTTGTGTGCGTGTGTGTTTGTTTGTTTGTTTGTTAGCAAGATGATCGGATGATTTTCTTTGTGGTGAAAGAAAACTCCGATACTTCTTTAATCTTCCTTTGAGATATTTATTCATCAGATCTGGGAGACTTTGTTACATGCAAACACAAAAGCTTTCTCAACTTGGTTCTTTGTTCTATCGCCTTATATAGGGTCTTGGCGTCTCTCCACCATAACTTGGGGTCCTGAATGTTATACAAAGCTAGATATGTCCATACTGTTCTCTCTCTGGATGTTTGGGAAAAAAAAAAAAAAAAAAAAAAAATTCCAATCCCTAAGACAATGGGACAGAGACATTCAGAAAAGTATTAGCCTCACTGAACCTTTTTTTTTTTTTTTGATGGAGAATGTTCTTCTTGAATGTGAACACTGAGGAATGTGTGGCAGATTGATGTGACTGTAAAATGTTATGTCTCTTACGCTTCAATAAAAAAAAAAAATAATAATAATAATAATAATAATTAAAAAAAACTTGGGGTCCTGAAGGTCCCAATAACCCCACAGTCCAAACATCTGGAACCCATACATTAATTCACATTCTTTGCAATATTTACCTTGTCTATATGACCTCTAGAGGACATTATTTATAATACCTTACACTTCAGGTCATTCCTTACACAAGATAACTCACAAAGTTGTGGACGGATTTTCATGAAATTTTCTGGAAATGTTGATACTGGCACAAGGAAGAAATGATTACATTTTGGTTGTGATCGGAGTGGTGTCTTGGCGGAGGTCTGTGCTCTTCGAGTGCTTTTCTTGTTTTCTTTTACATTTGTTGACCAACTGGCGAGACTCCGCCCATCTTCATCAAGTTTGTATTTTTATGTATAAAATTCAGTATAATCAAAGTACCTTGCCTGAGCATTTCATTTTGTATTCTGTAACCAGTGCTGCAGTTCATAGACCAGGGATTAAAGTTCTCCGTCACCACGATGGATTTCCGTCAAATGGAAAAATTGAAGGGGGAAAAAAGTCATGTTTCACGGAGTCCAGTCGGCACCGCGATCCTGTCCTGGGTCTGCAGGTGTTTAACACAGGCACAGGGGGCTGATAGGTTTAAAAGTGATGATAATAAGATGACTTATTTATTTTTATGTCGGGAGGAGAGATTGATGACTATTTATGTTTGGAAGGAAACGCTGCTCATTCTGTGCCTCAGAAACACATGGACAAGTTCAGCTTTACCGAAGTTCAGCCTCCAGCCTAACTTTAGTTTAGTGCTAACAAGTAGCTTTCATTATGAAAGAACCACAGCGAAAAGGGAAGAAGACAGAACTGATCTACATGTACCTTCATGTTTGGGTTCATAGCTTATCTCCTCTTGCCGGTAAATGACTAGTGTGTGTGTGTGTGTGTGTGTGTTTGTGTGTATGCGCCCTTCCCGTGCGTGCGGCTGTGCGCGCCGCGGCCTTACGCGGTTACGCGCCCAACTGCATACGTGCTTTATTTTGACCAGTTTAGCATCTTATTTCTATCTGTGTGGTACAGTACGAAGATAAAACTGAATGAATGAGTAACACCCTTGGTAATTGTAAAGCCACTGTATTTTAAATACCCTCAGAGAGTGTCTGGAACGGAATATAATTTCTGTTTCAGTTGACGTAATTTCAGTTAGAACATGATATTGGTGCGGGGGGGGGACGGGGTTGCGGATGCAGGTTTGACGACATACAGATTATTTTGGCCAGCATATACGACATCATGGACACGTTTGTAGAGGAAGGTGCTGAAGTGGGAACTATTGAGAGATGCATGAAAAATAGATGGAGGTGGGCGTGGCTTGATGAGAAGGGAGACGATGGAACTCCAATTCAATCATGGTGCAAAAAATGAAGCAGCCTGGTGCGTGCATGTGCGTAGTTTGCCACAAGAAAATTCTGTATGGTTCCAATGGTAAAAAAGTCCTGATCCACCATCAATCTGAAACTTTTTCACTCATTTTTTGCAGTAAGGTTTTCTTCTAGTTATTATTTTCACTTGCTTCAGAGGTTTTCATACCCTTTAAAATTAACCAGAGAGCACCAAAATTGACCTGAAGCTTTAAAAATTTTTTGGGGGAGGACCCCCAGACCCCCCACCAATACCACTCATGACATTTTTTCTATCCATGTTACTAATCTTCTACACCTGTACACTCTCCCACTCAGTGTGTTTTACAGTATTGCCAAATTTGACTATATAAACTTGTACGCTATAGTAGTATTGTATTGCATCATTTTTAATAGTGGCCAGTGATTTTGACCAGAAGAAAATTTTCAGTCAGATGAAAAATTTTTGCTTTAATCCCTGTCATAGACACAATACTCGTCAAAATCAACATTTTCATTTGCCTAAACGTGTCACATCAAGAGCTCAGTTTTGTATAAGGTAAAGAGCACAGGTGTCAAACATGCTGCCTGGGGGCCAAATCTGGCCCGCCAAAGGTTCCATTCCGGCCCTGCAGGATGAAAGTGCAAAAATGAACCTGAACAGTCCAGGTTGTCCAAATCATTTTGGTTCAGGTTCCACATACAGACCAATGTGATCTACTGTAAAAATAACAACACAATAACCCATAAATAATGACGACAAATTTTCTTTGTGAAAAATAATGTGGAAAAAAATGTAAGTGAAAATATTTACATTTACAAAACTATTTTTTCATAATAAATGCAAATAAATACATAAATAAAAACAAAGACCAACAACCTGAAATGTGCAATTTGAACAATATTCTGCCTGTTACTAAATGTTTTGTGTATTTATGGATCCACTGTGATCTGTAGTTGTGTTAATAATAAGAGATGTAATATTGTAGAAATTGTTCAAATTTTAGTTCCAAACTCCAAAATTTTAACAATATTCTGCCTGTTACCAAATGTTTATGTAACAAATTACCCCTTTCATGCATAGTGGTCACTCCAGTGGACAGTTATTCTACATCTGTTCTCTTGTATATTCGTGGGTTTTGTTGTTTTAGTTCCATATCAGTGAACACAGTGGATGCTTATGCACCATCCCATACACTGACATTCAAACCATTACTGTAATTGTGCTGTTCTCGATAAACCTGATGAATCAATTGCTAGTTGTTATTATACTGTAATTAACAGTTTTCTTAAACAAAAAGTTGGGGTTTTTTTGCATATTATCTCCATGAAATGAGTAATAACTAGTATTAGAGTATGATACAATGTGAGAAAACATCAGATTAGCAGCATTAAATTTTTTTTTTTTGTAGTTTTCACACAGTTTATCACTTTCTGATATTACTTATTACTGATGTTAAATACGTTTCTTTGCTTGTAGAAGCCAATAACGTGATAACGACCAATAATGTAATAAATTTGCCATTTTTAAAATGCAATAGGCCAATAATGTAATAAAATTCTGAACCGATAACATAATAACTTTTTTTTTTTTTTTTTTTTTTTTTTTTTACCAGGCCAGTAACATAATAAGTTATTACATTATTGGCCTGGGAAGAAAAAAGAGAAAAATTTCAAATGTAATAACTGAGCTAATAATTTAATAATATATTAATATCACTGTATTTAATTTTAATTTATTAGATATAACTGTGATAAAATCTCTCTCTCTTTCGCTCAATAACCAGCCAATAATGTAATAAGTTATTATGTAATTGGCCAAAAATTATCACGTTATTGGTTCAGGACTTTTATTACATCATTGGCCAGTTTTTATGTTATTGGCCTAGTACATTTAAAAATGTCAAATTTATTATGTTATCGGCCATTATTACAATATAAACGCATGTTGTCCAGCTGAATGGACATTTTTGTAACTCCATTAAAAATAGGTTCATTAAAAAATTTCAATCACATAGTTTTTTTCATACCTAAAGAGGAATAAAAACACTCAGGAAAAAAATCTTGACTAAGGTCCTCATAGTTCATGCATCAAAGGGTTAAATGAAACTGAAAAGATGAAATATGTGGTAGAAAATTATTAGTAGTGTGTGTTTCACTGGGACAAAATGTAAATGTGTATAAAGCTATTTAACACTTAACAGCAGCTGTCACATGATCAATATAATTAGCATCCCATAATACCCTGAGGTTTTAATTGACCCTCTACTTTTAACACATCACTAGCTGCATCTAGGCCATGGCTGCCTGCCTAGAAGGTTGAAGAAGAAGAACAACCCCCTTCCTTCAAACCCCTACCACCACCACCACCACCACCATTTGCTCCCTGGGTGCCTGACATGGTGTGTTCCTGCACAGTGATGGTTTAAAAGTGCAGAGTCCATTTCAGTGTGTACATAGAATATATACTGTACAATATATACAATAGTGTCTTCTAAAACAGATCACGTCTTCTGTATCATGAGCTGACCAAGACTCAGCGTTGTCAAAAAACACTGGTGATGGTGACCCTATGGGTTATACACAACTTGCTTCTGGCTGTTTTCCTACTTGTTTTCTGACCGTCTGTCTTTTTCGTACTGTATTTTTTGAAAATTGATAAATTTTTCATAACAGTCCCCTTTTCCCCTTCTGTTTTCCCAACCTTGGACATTTTTGTAGCTGTTTTTTTTTTTTTTTTTTTTTTTTTTTTTTTTTTATAACACTGTGTTTCAAATATTTTTATTTCGAAGCTTCATCACAGTTACAGATACGAAATCCCCCGGTTGGCCCATCATGCTTCATTTTTAATATCAACACAACAAACACACATTCAAAAATAGACGGCACTGATAGGGTAAGAAAGAAAAAAAAAAGAAAAACAAAGAAAAAGGGAAAAAACTAAACAAAACAGAAAACAGGACAAAAAAAACCCATCATTTTGTTTTTTTTACATTGTGTATATTTATTAACATTGACTGTCAGTTCTGCTTGTCAGTTTTCGTGCTTTTTTGCTGTTTTGTACGTAAATTTATGCACTTTGGTCAGGTTTAGGAAAAGATACCAATGTTCCACTCTAACCCTTTCATGCATGAACTACGAGAACCTTAGTCAAGATGTTTTTCCTCGAGTGTTTTATTCCTCTTGAGGCATAAAAAAAAACAATGAAATTGAAATTTATTGTATGAACCTATTTTTATTTTCCCATAATTACACAAGATATTTGTCAATTAACACACAAGTCTTGTTAAACTTACAGAAAAAATACTACTTTTACGGTTAATTGTCAAAAATTTCATCTCATTTTATTTTAATTTTTTTGTAAGTATTAAGCTTTAATTAGGTTTATCTCATAAATAGAAAAGAAATATTTGTGAAATTACAATACATTTGCAAATGTATTTTAACTGTATTTTTTTTTGTGAAACAGGAAAAAAAATTATTTTAAAAAATTTTAATTTTTTGGTGATTCACAGTTAGTTTTTCATGTTATTTTACATTTGACGTGTAAAATCACAGTCTATTTTTGTCATTTCATTGATATTTTCCTGTATCTTAAAAAAACAGGAAAAATCTGTAAAATAAACAGTGAAAATTCTGTTAAATTACAGGTTTGTTTGTTTTGTTTTTTTACAGTGTAATGTATGTTAGTTCCATCTGAAGTTGTTAGTGAGTTGGATACAAATTAGTCGACTGCAGCGTGCATACTGTTCATAGATGTCATTTGATTTGTTAGTTGTTTTCATATCTATAGAAATTTGTATATATACTGCTATGTTATTGCTGTTATTTTGATATATCTATTAATATTTTGATGTATACTTTAATACTGTTGTTGTTGTTGTTATATCTTTTTTTTTATTTATCCTTATACTTTTGTATGATGTTTCAGCTGTTCTGGAATAAAGGACAAGTTGTTTGTCATTTTCAGACATGCCTTTTTCACATTTTTTTTTCACCTATTAAATGAATCGTTTAATTGAATCAAATCGAAGAAAATAATCCATGGATTAATCGATAGCTGCAGCTCTAAATACAAGTCCAAACATTTTTTAAATATTTTTTTTTAAATTTAAAGCTGTGCTAGCATCGATATTCCAATATATTTGAAAACATGATGAATGTACATTAATCTTTACTTTTTTTTTTTTTCTCAGCTGTTTTTCCAGTCATCACAAAATCTCCCGAGCAGCCAAACTCTCCCCTATGTCTGAAAATTATGCAGATGAAATCAGTGAGGCTGAATTTAAAACTGAGGTCAGTACAAACATTGATTATGCCACATTTAGGAAATAACTGCAGAAAATAGTACACAATGATCTTTAGGGTATCCATGAAAAATATCCTTCTTACATAATCATAAGCGTTGCAATTTACTGCGTGTTTTAGGCTTTTTTTGTGCTTCATTACACTTTCCCTCGCATTATAATAATTCTGTAAATTAGCAGAATTTTTTTTTTTTTTTTACAGTGTAATGTATGTTAGTTCCATCTGAAGTTGTTAGTGAGTTGGATACAAATTAGTCGACTGCAGCGTGCATACTGTTTATAGATGTCGTTTGATTTGTTAATTGTTTTTATATGTAGAAATTTGTATATATACTGCTATGTTATTGTTGTTATTTTGATATATCTATTAATATTTTGATGTATACTTTAATACTGTTGCTGTTGTTGTTGTTGTTATATCTTTTTTTTTATTTATCCTTATACTTTTGTATGATGTTTCAGCTGTTCTGGAATAAAGGACAAGTTGTTTGTCATTTTCAGACATGTCTTTTTCACTTTTTTTTTTTCACCTGTTAAATGAATCGTTTAATCGAATCAAATCGAAGAAAATAATCCATGGATTAATCGATAGCTGCAGCTCTAAATACAAGTCCAAACATTTATTTTTTATTTTTTAATTTTTTAATTTAGGCCTGTGCTAGCATCGATATTCCAATATATTTGAAAACATGATGAATGTACATCAATCTTTACTTTTTTTTTTTTCTCAGCTGTTTTTCCAGTCATCACAAAATCTCCCGAGCAGCCAAACTCTCCCCTATGTCTGAAAATTATGCAGATGAAATCAGTGAGGCTGAATTTAAAACTGAGGTCAGTACAAACATTGATTATGCCACATTTAGGAAATAACTGCAGAAAATAGTACACAATGATCTTTAGGGTATCCATGAAAAATATCCTTCTTACGTAATCATAAGCGTTGCAATTTACTGCGTTTTTAGGCTTTTTTTGTGCTTCATTACACTTTCCCTCGCATTATAATAATTCTGTAAATTAGCAGAATTTTTTTTTTTTTTTTTACAGTGTAATGTATGTTAGTTCCATCTGAAGTTGTTAGTGAGTTGGATACAAATTAGTCGACTGCAGCGTGCATACTGTTTATAGATGTCGTTTGATTTGTTAGTTGTTTTCATATCTATAGAAATTTTTATATATACTGCTATGTTATTGCTGTTATTTTGATATATCTATTAATATTTTGATGTATACTTTAATACTGTTGCTGTTGTTGTTGTTGTTGTTGTTATATCTTTTTTTTTATTTATCCTTATACTTTTGTATGATGTTTCAGCTGTTCTGGAATAAAGGACAAGTTGTTTGTCATTTTCAGACATGCCTTTTTCACATTTTTTTTTCACCTATTAAATGAATCGTTTAATCGAATCAAATCGAAGAAAATAATCCATGGATTAATCGATAGCTGCAGCTCTAAATACAAGTCCAAACATTTTTAAAATATTTTTTATTTTTAATTTAGGCCTGTGCTAGCATCGATATTCCAATATATTTGAAAACATGATGAATGTACATTAATCTTTACTTTTTTTTTTTTCTCAGCTGTTTTTCCAGTCATCACAAAATCTCCCGAGCAGCCAAACTCTCCCCTATGTCTGAAAATTATGCAGATGAAATCAGTGAGGCTGAATTTAAAACTGAGGTCAGTACAAACATTGATTATGCCACATTTAGGAAATAACTGCAGAAAATAGTACACAATGATCTTTAGGGTATCCATGAAAAATATCCTTCTTACGTAATCATAAGCGTTGCAATTTACTGCGTGTTTTAGGCTTTTTTTGTGCTTCATTACACTTTCCCTCGCATTATAATAATTCTGTAAATTAGCAGAAATTTTTTTTTTTTTTTTTACAGTGTAATGTATGTTAGTTCCATCTGAAGTTGTTAGTGAGTTGGATACAAATTAGTCGACTGCAGCGTGCATACTGTTTATAGATGTCGTTTGATTTGTTAATTGTTTTTATATATAGAAATTTGTATATATACTGCTATGTTATTGTTGTTATTTTGATATATCTATTAATATTTTGATGTATACTTTAATACTGTTGTTGTTGTTGTTATATCTTTTTTTTTTATTTATCCTTATACTTTTGTATGATGTTTCAGCTGTTCTGGAATAAAGGACAAGTTGTTTGTCATTTTCAGACATGCCTTTTTCACATTTTTTTTTTCACCTATTAAATGAATCGTTTAATCGAATCAAATCGAAGAAAATAATCCATGGATTAATCGATAGCTGCAGCTCTAAATACAAGTCCAAACATTTTTAAATTTTTTTTTATTTTTTATTTTAAGGCTGTGCTAGCATCGATATTCCAATATATTTGAAAACATGATGAATGTACATTAATCTTTACTTTTTTTTTTTCTCAGCTGTTTTTCCAGTCATCACAAAATCTCCCGAGCAGCCAAACTCTCCCCTATGTCTGAAAATTATGCAGATGAAATCAGTGAGGCTGAATTTAAAACTGAGGTCAGTACAAACATTGATTATGCCACATTTAGGAAATAACTGCAGAAAATAGTACACAATGATCTTTAGGGTATCCATGAAAAATATCCTTCTTACGTAATCATAAGCGTTGCAATTTACTGCGTTTTTAGGCTTTTTTTGTGCTTCATTACACTTTCCCTCGCATTATAATAATTCTGTAAATTAGCAGAATAATTAAATTATAGTAGTAGCGAGAAAAACTATAAAGCTGCAATATAATTTCACCACTGGCTGCCCTTTCGTATCCTACCTCGGCTTATACAATATAAATGTATGTGTTTGTGCCTGCATGTGCATAGGTGCAGTGATGTGTGAAGTTGGGTTTGTGAATGTGAAGACTGCAGCTGTAGATGCAGGTGGTACACTGACCCGGCTTTATATATATATGTGTGTGTGTGTGTGTGTGTGTTAGAGAGCACAGCTGTGGCAATGTACTCAGCATCAAGTTCATCTCAGGGTATTCATACATCATCCCCACAGTTGGAAGATCCTACAGTCATTTGTGAAGATGCGCTCCGGTAATCAGCTCATCTTCGTTGCCACTTGTCAGCTGTGCAGCCGACAACACTGAAATGATGGCTCTGTGGGCCTTTAGCCACTGCCTGAGACACCTTAAAAAAAAAAAAAAAAAAAAAAAAAAAGAAAAGAAAAGAAAAAGCATACATTTTTAAACTCCTATTCGATGTTATATTGGGTTTCACTTGTCCAGTCATAGTTCTTTGTCAGGAATAATTTAAAGCTCCACTGGGCAGAAATCAGGAGAAGTGCCTCCTTCCTGCAGCTCTCTTCTCTCGGTCTTAAGCATAGATGATATATAAAGATGGATGACAACGGCCATTTCATGCTGATCTTGCTTCTGTGTCGAGCTACAGGGCGTTTCGTAAAGCATTGAAGGAGGTTCTAATAAAATTTCACAGAGGAACTATTCCGACATCCAGGACTGCAACCTTCCTTCAGAGAATTTTTAAGGATACTTTTGTGACTCCTAGTACTGTTTATGCACCCATAGTCCCATGCATGACTCTGTTAACCCTTTCATGCATGAATTATGATATAGATTGCAGTGTGTTTACAAGGGCGACATAAAGAAAAGTAACAAATAAAGGATATAGTTTGGTATGCATTCAATAACCTGAACATCCAGAGGAAATGATATAAGATAGAAATAATAAGGACAAGGACTGTTGTAACTAGGGATGGGAATCGTTAAGAATTTAACGATTCCGATTCCATTATCGATATTGCTTATTGATCTGATTCCTTCTCGATTCTCATTGGGTGAGAGAATAAAAGAGTACAAGCGGGTGTGTTTGCATTAACTGTCTTTTATATTTCCATCTGCAGAGAAAATATACCATATACAGTATGTACAAATAATAATAACAGATGACGCCGGGCCGATTCGGGCGGGGGGGGGGTACAGTGAAAGTGAAACTAAAGACGCTTTACTAATTCCTCTATTGCCGCATTTCTACTACGTGGAACCGGTTCAAGTCAATTCAGCTTGTCTCTCGTTGTTGTGCACCTCATTTCCTCTCCCTTCTTACCTTCGGAAACTTGTATTTGAGGAGTTACGACGTTTGTTGCCCACACCAGAACCAGAACCGGCCCGGCATTCTCTCTGCCGCTACATTCACAAGCACCGCTAAGTAGAGTATCAAATATGTGACATTCCTGTAAATGATTCACATGCTGTGGACAAATGTTTGAGCAGATTGGAGGGATTCCACTCTTTTGAAGACATGGAAGCTTTGACAGTGTTCCCAGTAAGTGGACCTGGTGTCGTCTTTTTAGACCGTTTCTGCCTCAACGCCATGTTGGCTACGTTCTGACCAAAACAATGCAGCGTACGTGTGACATCATCGTGCATGCACAACGAAGGTGGAATCGATAAGCAGAATTATTAAGCAGGCAGGCAAACGATTCCGAGGAATTGAGCTACTGGGAACCGGTTCTCAAAAAGAACTGGTTCTCGATTCCCATCCCTAGTAACAACCATGTCACATCCGTCCACTGAAACATTCTGTGTTTTTGTGTCAGCTGTTATTGTTTTAGATCCACAATACTAACATTTATGAATAAGAGGAGAATTAGCAACAGTAAGTCTATAAGTTTATTACTAATAAAGCACTGGTACCGACCAGAGCATCATGGGTAATGTCATGTCCGTCCACCAGCAAAAGTTTTCACATACACGTGCTATTCAAAATCCAATATTTCTGAAAATATAGCTTCCACTGTCAAATAATATCAGTAGTCTGTGCACAAATGGATTAGCATTATTTCAACACAGTTCTATGCATTTCTTACAACTTTTTTTTTGACAAAAATGGCCACTCATTTGACCCCTTAAGTAAATTTTAGCCAATTAGTATTGTGAAATAGAAATGAAGACGATGACTGAATTATGGACTCATGATACATTGGATATATGTATCTGTAGGCATACTAATGTTCACTGAAATGTGTGTACGCTCAATATGTAATGCACATACTGATATTATGATCAATATTTTATTCACCATAGATCTTTGAGGGTGGGTTAGAGGGCTTTTTTGTTGTTGTTGCTGTTTCTGTTTGGAGTGTTATATTGCTGTGTTTATGATCATATATTCATTAAAATGGAAAATCAATTTTAAAAAATAGAAATAGGAAGAAAAATACATGAAATCAAAAATATATAGACAGAAGCAATGCAGTGTAACCATAAGCACAATCCATAAAGTGGATGAAAAATGTCCAAACGTGGGGTAAATCCAGCTAAATACTGCCTGGCTTTTATTATGAGCCACAGTAGGTTAATTTCAGTAGACTACCAAATCCTAGTGTCATACGGACAAACCACTATTAGCAAGGTGGCCCAGCTGAATAGGTGTAGCCCGTTTGTTATGGCACCTTCATTTGGGTTTTCATTTCCTATTAATGACCATGTCAATAAATGCATTACTGAACCACGAAATTAGGAGCAGGACCTTCTCTGCACTCTGAGGACCGTTCCATCGATCGGTGGGGAAGGCTCTTGCATGGCCTAGGAAGGACCCTCGACTTTACCGAACAGCTGCAGAGCCTGTGCATCAGCGGTCGGTCATTACACCGGTCAGTCATCCGTTTGCATCTGCTCCTCTGTGGAAGGATCGGCCAGTGTGTACACTGTAAAAAAAATTGTAATTTAACAGAATTTTCACTGTTTATCTTACAGCTTTGTCCTGTATTTTTAAGATACAGGGAAATATCAATGAAATGACAAAAATAGACTGTGATTTTACATGTCAAATGTAAAATAACATGAAAAAGCTGTAACAGTGAATAACAATAAAATTTCCATTTTTTTAAAAGAAATTTTTTCATTTTTCACAAAAAAATACAGTTAAAATATGTTTGCAAATGTATCGTAATTTCACAAATATTTCTTTTCTATTCATCAGATTAAACTGTTAATTTAAAATTTAATACTGTAAAATTATAAATAAATAAAACGAGATAAAATTACTGACAGTTAACCATAAAAGAAGTATTTGTTCTGTAAGATTAACAAGACTTGTTTGTTAATTGACAAATATCTTGTGTAATTACGGGAGGTTTCACAACAAAAATGTTGAATAAATGTATTTTTGTGAATGTATAACGTGTATAAGCACTGATAAACTGTCCAAATACACTTTTTATCAGTGGATTGTACAACTTAGTCTCATTGAAAATTTTATATATATATATATATATATATATATATATATATATATATATATATACACACACACACACATATATATATGTGTGTGTGTGTGTGTGTGTGTATATATATATATATATATATATATATATATATATATGTATATAATTTGATTGTTTTCATACATGTAGACATTATTTATTAAGCATTAAAAGTAAAAAAAAATACGCAAAATCTCATGTAAAGTTAAGGCAAAAAACTGTATTTTAATTATGGAACATTACCGTATTTTTATGAGATGGTTATTTTCTGTTATTTAACAGTATTTTTTTGGTACCCCAGCTGCTGGAATATTAACTTTTTTTTTTTTTTGGTTTGTTTGTTTGTTTGTTTTTTTACAGTGTACTATCAGGTGCAGGATTTTTAGAGAAAAGAGCAGGTGTAGAAGTCTTGTTTCTTCTCAAACCACTTGATTTACAATATGCTGAAAAGATACTGTGGAATTTTGGTCCAGTTGCATTAAAACTACTGTCTACTGAGTCTGATATATATATATAAAAAAATGCATGTTTCTCTGTTTGCATACATGTGTGATTATCATGTGTGGTTCTGCACATGAACTTAAGTGTCACTGCACTGTGTGATTATGTGGGTGGTTTTACTTTCCAGAGCATGGACATGTAAGAGCTTTAAGATAAGAAGAACAAGCACTGTATTATTTCCTCACAGAGATTTATGTGCAATCTTCCACTGTGGCTCAGCAGGACCTGATAACAGAAGGCAGTAATCTGAGCCGTGGACTTAGCGACCAGGTCTCGAGGGTCAGCGACCCCCTCATTCACACAAGACTGTAAACACGGAATGGAAAACTACAACCATATTATTGTCTGTTTGTCAGTGGTAGCTTCTTAAACATCCACGTACATGTCATTTTTCTCTGAGATTAAGATGCGTCTGCATCCTCCCTTTGGTTTTGTTTTGTTTACTGAAATTTTGGTGTTGAACTCAAACAGACAGAGATAATTGAACAAGAGTAAAGGAATTGTAAAATTAATAATTTACTTTTAATACACACATCATTTGCTACAGTCGTGGCAAAAATGATTAGGCCACCCTTGTTTTCTTCAGTTTCTTGTTCATTTTAAGGCCTGGTACAACTTAAGGTACATTTATTTGGACAAATATAATGATAACAACAAAAATAGCTCATAAGAATTTAATTTCAGAGCTGATATTTAGCCATTTTTCGTGGTTTTCTTGATAATACCCAAATCACTTCAGTTTTCACATCAATAGCTATGGCAGTGTATCTTTTGGTACATGGATTTTCTTTTCAGAAAATAGTTTAAAATAAAAACTAATGGTTAATTGATTTTTGTTTTAAACTAGAGGAATTAAAATTGAATTTCAAGGCATTTTTATTTTTCAGTGTCAAAACAGATAAACCAAATTTAAAAAAACAGATCGATTTTCATTTTCTCTTTCTAATAACAAAAAAGAAAGTTTCTTCCTGACCGAAAAGGGAAAACGGAGCAAAAACTGTGTTTTTTTTTTTTTTTTCGGAGACTGGATGTTGTAATTTTCAAGGAAAGAGCGTTAATGGGTAGGTCACAAAGATTCTTATGAACGATGGGTTTGCATGAATCTTCTAGTTCGTATGAAATCTGGAGTTGGTAGACATTCGTGGGGGGAGCATGTCTACGATGAAAATGACAACATCTGGTCAGTGAAAAAAAAAAAAAAAAACTGCAGTTTTTTTGGTCTGTTTTCCCATTTCTGTCAGGTGGTAACTTTCTTTTTTATTAGAAAGAGGAAACGAAAATCAATCCGTTTTTTAACTTTGGTTTATCTGATTTGACACTGAAAAAGAAAAACGCCTTGAAATTCAATTTTAATTCTTGTATTTTAAAACAAAAATTGATTAACCACTAGTTTTTATTTTTTTATTACCAAAAGATACACTGACCCATTCTACTGCCAGAAACTGCTTTTAGGCATTCCATGTTTTCTTTTCTGTCTGTTTTAGTCACATGATACACACAGGAGTTAGTACTTGATTACATAACCATTGTTTTTGAGGACTTTTGATGGTCTAATAATTTTTTCCGCAACTGTATATGTGGGAAAAAAAATCCATTCATGGGCACATTTGTATACAGTAGAGCCCAAAATGACTGATTATCTAATAATTATCTAATATGCATTTATTAGTATATCTTATAAAATTATACAGTATGTCCCTGTCCATTTGACGTCATTAATTTCAGTCAAACATACTCAGTCTTTTAGACATAGTAAGTAATAAAAGTTCAGAGGAGCTTTATTGTGATGAAGTGAACATAAATTCCATCAGACTTACCTCTAGAATTACCTTGGGTAAATAACTTTCCATTTCTGATTATTCAGCGCAGCGTGCCCATATCTCTGAACACTCTTCCAGGGATATACTTTGAAAGCCGCTGGGACAATTACTGAGACACATTGACACGAAAATATAATTATAATGTCATTAAATGATAATTAAAAACGCCGCCATCATAATCCCAGCAGGGCCGGAAACTCCACATTTGCCATCAGCATCGCCGGCTCAGTGGTCTGCAGGCTCTGTACGCTGCATGCAGACAGCGAAGACAGTGACATCATCTCTACAGGACTAATTCCTTTACACATACCACTTCCACGCGTGTACCCAAGCATTTAACATATTTTTCAAGGATTTAGCCTTGACGTATTTCCACCTGCAGCTGCACGCTTATGGTGTTTATGTAAAATACTGCATAGATCAGATTTTTTTCATATAGAAATACTGTTATCACAAGTGCCGGAAGTACTTTGAAACCATGAAACACATAAAAAAAAAATCTGCACACACTGTAAACAAAATCCTGTTGTTTTTACAGAAAAAAACTGGCAGCTGTGCTTTCCAGAACAATACTGTAAAAAACACATCCAACTGTAAACATATTTACACAGTAACATGTAGATTTAACATTTTAAACATGTAGATTTAGCATTTTAAACATATAGATTTAGCAGTTTAAACATGTAGATTTAACAGTTTAAACATGTAGATTTAACATTTTAAACATGTAGATTTAGCATTTTAAACATATAGATTTAGCAGTTTAAACATGTAGATTTAACAGTTTAAACATGTAGATTTAACATTTTAAACATGTAGATTTAACATTTTAAGCATGCAGATTTAACATTTTAAACATAGATTTAACATTTTAAACAGGTAGATTTAACAGTTTAAACCTGTAGACTGAATATTTTAAACATGTAGATTTAGCAGTTTAAACATATAGATTTAACGGTTTAAACGTGTAGATTTAACATTTTAAACATATAGATTTAACATTTTAAACATATAGATTTAACATTTTAAACATGTAGATTTAACATTTTAAACATGTAGATTTAACATTTTAAACATGTAGATTTAACATTTTAAACATATAGATTAACATTTTAAACATGCAGATTTAACATTTTAAACATATAGATTTAACATTTTAAACATGTAGATTTAACATTTTAAACATATAGATTAACATTTTAAACATGCAGATTTAACATTTTAAACATATAGATTTAGCATTTTAAACATGTAGATTTATCAGTTTAAACATGCAGATTTAACAGTTTAAATATGCAGATTTAACATTTTAAACATGTAGATTTAACATTTTAAACATGCAGATTTAACATTTTAAACATGTAGATTTAACATTTTAAACATATAGATTTAGCATTTTAAACATATAGATTAACATTTTAAACATGCAGATTTAACATTTTAAACATATAGATTTAGCATTTTAAACATGTAGATTTATCAGTTTAAACATGCAGATTTAACAGTTTAAATATGCAGATTTAAAATTTTAAACATGTAGATTTAACAGTTTAAACATGTAGACTGAATATTTTAAACATGTAGATTTAACATTTTAAACATATAGATTTAACAGTTTAAACGTGTAGATTTAACATTTTAAACATATAGATTTAACAGTTTAAACATGTAGATTTAACATTTTAAACAGGTAGATTTAACAGTTTAAACATGTAGATTTAACATTTTAAACATGTAGATTTAACATTTTAAACATATAGATTTAACAGTTTAAACATGTAGACTGAATATTTTAAACATGTAGATTTAGCATTTTAAACATATAGATTTAACGGTTTAAACGTGTAGATTTAACATTTTAAACATACAGATTTAACATTTTAAACATGTAGATTTAACATTTTAAACATATAGATTTAACATTTTAAACATGCAGATTTAACATTTTAAACATGTAGATTTAACATTTTAAACATATAGATTAACATTTTAAACATGCAGATTTAACATTTTAAACATATAGATTTAGCATTTTAAACATATAGATTTAACATTTTAAACATATAGATTTAGCATTTTAAACATGTAGATTTATCAGTTTAAACATGCAGATTTAACAGTTTAAATATGCAGATTTAAAATTTTAAACATGTAGATTTAACAGTTTAAACATGTAGACTGAATATTTTAAACATGTAGATTTAACATTTTAAACATATAGATTTAACAGTTTAAATGTGTAGATTTAACAGTTTAAACATGTAGATTTAACAGTTTAAACATGTAGATTTAACATTTTAAACAGGTAGATTTAACAGTTTAAACATATAGATTTAACAGTTTAAACATGTAGATTTAACATTTTAAACATGTAGATTTAACATTTTAAACATGTAGATTTAACAGTTTAAACATGTAGATTTAACAGTTTAAACATGTAGATTTAACAGTTTAAACATGTAGATTTAACATTTTAAACATGTAGATTTAACAGTTTAAACATATAGATTTAACAGTTTAAACATGTAGACTGAATATTTTAAACATGTAGATTTAACATTTTAAACATATAGATTTAACAGTTTAAATGTGTAGATTTAACAGTTTAAACATGTAGATTTAACAGTTTAAACATGTAGATTTAACATTTTAAACATGTAGATTTAACAGTTTAAACATGTAGATTTAACAGTTTAAACATGTAGATTTAACAGTTTAAACATGTAGATTTAACATTTTAAACATGTAGATTTAACATTTTAAACATATAGATTTAACATTTTAAACATGCAGATTTAACATTTTAAACATGTAGATTTAACAGTTTAAACACGTAGATTTAACATTTTAAACATGTAGATTTAACAGTTTAAACATGTAGATTTAACATTTTAAACATGCAGATTTAACATTTTAAACATGTAGATTTAACAGTTTAAACACGTAGATTTAACATTTTAAACATATAGATTTAACATTTTAAACATGTAGATTTAACAGTTTAAACATGTAGATTTAACATTTTAAACATGTAGATTTAACAGTTTAAACATGTAGATTTATCAGTTTAAACATGCAGATTTAACAGTTTAAATATGCAGATTTAAAATTTTAAACATGTAGATTTAACAGTTTAAACATGTAGACTGAATATTTTAAACATGTAGATTTAACATTTTAAACATATAGATTTAACAGTTTAAATGTGTAGATTTAACAGTTTAAACATGTAGATTTAACAGTTTAAACAGGTAGATTTAACAGTTTAAACATATAGATTTAACAGTTTAAACATGTAGATTTAACAGTTTAAACATGTAGATTTAACATTTTAAACATGTAGATTTAACAGTTTAAACATGTAGATTTAACAGTTTAAACATGTAGATTTAACAGTTTAAACATGTAGATTTAACATTTTAAACATGCAGATTTAACATTTTAAACATGTAGATTTAACATTTTAAACATATAGATTTAGCATTTTAAACATATAGATTAACATTTTAAACATGCAGATTTAACATTTTAAACATATAGATTTAGCATTTTAAACATGTAGATTTATCAGTTTAAACATGCAGATTTAACAGTTTAAATATGCAGATTTAAAATTTTAAACATGTAGATTTAACAGTTTAAACATGTAGACTGAATATTTTAAACATGTAGATTTAACATTTTAAACATATAGATTTAACAGTTTAAACGTGTAGATTTAACATTTTAAACATATAGATTTAACAGTTTAAACATGTAGATTTAACATTTTAAACAGGTAGATTTAACAGTTTAAACATGTAGATTTAACATTTTAAACATGTAGATTTAACATTTTAAACATATAGATTTAACAGTTTAAACATGTAGACTGAATATTTTAAACATGTAGATTTAGCATTTTAAACATATAGATTTAACGGTTTAAACGTGTAGATTTAACATTTTAAACATACAGATTTAACATTTTAAACATGCAGATTTAACATTTTAAACATATAGATTTAACATTTTAAACATGCAGATTTAACATTTTAAACATGTAGATTTAACATTTTAAACATATAGATTAACATTTTAAACATGCAGATTTAACATTTTAAACATATAGATTTAGCATTTTAAACATATAGATTTAACATTTTAAACATATAGATTTAGCATTTTAAACATGTAGATTTATCAGTTTAAACATGCAGATTTAACAGTTTAAATATGCAGATTTAAAATTTTAAACATGTAGATTTAACAGTTTAAACATGTAGACTGAATATTTTAAACATGTAGATTTAACATTTTAAACATATAGATTTAACAGTTTAAATGTGTAGATTTAACAGTTTAAACATGTAGATTTAACAGTTTAAACATGTAGATTTAACATTTTAAACAGGTAGATTTAACAGTTTAAACATATAGATTTAACAGTTTAAACATGTAGATTTAACAGTTTAAACATGTAGATTTAACATTTTAAACATGTAGATTTAACATTTTAAACATGTAGATTTAACAGTTTAAACATGTAGATTTAACAGTTTAAACATGTAGATTTAACAGTTTAAACATGTAGATTTAACAGTTTAAACATGTAGATTTAACATTTTAAACATGTAGATTTAACAGTTTAAACATATAGATTTAACAGTTTAAACATGTAGACTGAATATTTTAAACATGTAGATTTAACATTTTAAACATATAGATTTAACAGTTTAAATGTGTAGATTTAACAGTTTAAACATGTAGATTTAACAGTTTAAACATGTAGATTTAACAGTTTAAACATGTAGATTTAACATTTTAAACATGTAGATTTAACAGTTTAAACATGTAGATTTAACAGTTTAAATGTGTAGATTTAACAGTTTAAACATGTAGATTTAACATTTTAAACATGTAGATTTAACATTTTAAACATATAGATTTAACATTTTAAACATGCAGATTTAACATTTTAAACATGTAGATTTAACAGTTTAAACACGTAGATTTAACATTTTAAACATGTAGATTTAACAGTTTAAACATGTAGATTTAACATTTTAAACATGCAGATTTAACATTTTAAACATGTAGATTTAACAGTTTAAACACGTAGATTTAACATTTTAAACATATAGATTTAACATTTTAAACATGTAGATTTAACAGTTTAAACATGTAGATTTAACATTTTAAACATGTAGATTTAACAGTTTAAACATGTAGATTTATCAGTTTAAACATGCAGATTTAACAGTTTAAATATGCAGATTTAAAATTTTAAACATGTAGATTTAACAGTTTAAACATGTAGACTGAATATTTTAAACATGTAGATTTAACATTTTAAACATATAGATTTAACAGTTTAAATGTGTAGATTTAACAGTTTAAACATGTAGATTTAACAGTTTAAACAGGTAGATTTAACAGTTTAAACATATAGATTTAACAGTTTAAACATGTAGATTTAACAGTTTAAACATGTAGATTTAACATTTTAAACATGTAGATTTAACATTTTAAACATGTAGATTTAACAGTTTAAACATGTAGATTTAACAGTTTAAACATGTAGATTTAACAGTTTAAACATGTAGATTTAACAGTTTAAACATGTAGATTTAACAGTTTAAACATGTAGATTTAACATTTTAAACATGTAGATTTAACATTTTAAACATGTAGATTTAACAGTTTAAACATGTAGATTTAACAGTTTAAACATGTAGATTTAACAGTTTAAACATGTAGATTTAACAGTTTAAACATGTAGATTTAACATTTTAAACATGTAGATTTAACAGTTTAAACACGTAGATTTAACAGTTTAAACATGTAGATTTAACAGTTTAAACACGTAGATTTAACAGTTTAAACATGTAGATTTAACATTTTAAACATGTAGATTTAACAGTTTAAACATGTAGATTTAACATTTTAAACATGTAGATTTAACAGTTTAAACATGTAGATTTAAATGGTAAATGATCTGCACTTATTTAGCACATTTTCTCCACCTTCATGGTGTCCACAGCACTTTCCAAATCCACCAGGTCCAAATGGGAGCAATTTAGGCTTCAGTGTCTTCCATGGACACTTTAACATATGGGCAGTCTGAGCCAGGATTCGAACCACCAACCCTTTGGTTATTGGACGAGCTGTTCTACCAACTCTACCAACCCATTCATTTACAAATTTAAAATGTTACATTGTTAAATATTTACTTTTGTATAACTTTATATACATATATATATATATATATATATATATATATATATATATATATATATAAAGGGAAGCAAAATTTACAATATTTTGAGGCAGGGATTGAAAGACAGTGTATGACCAATTAGTTTATTGAAAGTCATGAGAATTTATTTGCCACAAGAAAATTGACATAATAGAAAATGTTTTTATTCTATGTGTCCTCCTTCTTTCTCAATAACTGCCTTCACACGCTTCCTGAAACTTGCGCAAGTGTTCATCAAGTATTCGGGTGACAACTTCTCCCATTCTTCTTTAATAGTATCTTCCAGACTTTCTCGTAATAGTTTTGCTCATAGTCATTCTCTTCTTTCCATTATAAACAGTCTTTATGGACACTCCAACTATTTGTGAAATCTCCTTTGGTGTGACGAGTGCATTCAGCAAATCACACACTCTTTGACGTTTGCTTTCCTGATTACTCATATGGGCAAAAGTTTCTGAAAATGTATGGATAATAGTGTTAGGTATGATTATGACATCAATATATGTTTGGTTTGAAAACAATTGATGTAGTGCCTGCTGAGAAAAAACAACTAAATGTTCATTGTAAATTTTGCTTCCCCACCCTGTCTATATATATATATATATATATATATATATATATATATATATATATATATATATATATATATATATATATATATATAAAGCAAATATGCCGTTATTTCAACTTTATGGTCTTGCAATTTAAATGGCATCACATTGTATTTCAATGTGCAGTTTTATTTTCTAAAAACAATAGAAATACATCATTTCTACATCCAAATCTGGTTTTGCTCACATACTCTTCCTGTAAAAACTACAGCTATATTTGATTTAATCGTTAACACAAAAATCTTTGCTTTGTATTGTCACTTACAGGTTTTTTTTATGTTGCAATCTTACAACTTTTTGGTGTTAATTCTACAGTCATTTTTTACAGTGCACCAGTAATTCAACACGGTGATAGAGACGACACCGACAAACCCCAGAGGTATTTTATCCACATAATAGATCTTTATTGCATCTTTCATGTTAGAAAACTGAAACAGAGGAGTGATGATTTTATTCTTGACAGACTTTGAAGCTGATGCCTCGTAGGTGGGCTCTGAACTTTCAACCAGCCAACAGAGCAGATTGCCCACACTTCAGCAGACGGTGATTCTGCTCAAAAAACCAAACCCGTACTGTTAGCAAGCAGGTTTTTTTTTTTTTTTTTTTTTAGTTTAGTTTTTTTTTTATCTGCAGTGGGTCCAATTTGATTGCTGTAGTTGACAAAAGTGAACCTTAGATGTGTTACTTCTTTGATGAAGATGAGAGAAAACCAATTCAGCCAGAGAGGAGGCAATTCTCTCTTGATGCTTCTCTGTGCTTCTCCAGCAGTGGTTTGATAGCTTACCCAACAACACTGTGAGTAGAGAGGTGAATGCCAAAAGCAGTGGAGACTTTTCCTCTGTAAGAATATGATATGATACCGAACATTTTGAACTTTACATGACCGTATAATAGGTCTGTACTACTCTTGGTTGAATATATTTGAGTAAATTTAACTTGATTTCCAACTATAAATAACATTGACCTGATCTGCGTTCTCCAACCTGTGCTTTGCTCTTAGCTTGATCTTTTCAAAGAACTACCTCCAAAACAACTCATGCATTTTTTAGCCAGAAGACATGAGCCAAATTTCTCATTACTTCATTAAATTTTACAACACAAATGTTACAGACTGGCCAATTCACCTTTTGGCAAAATAACAGACTGTGGAATGCATCAGCAGCCAAACCTTGAGTTACGGTAGAGACGAGTCCTTTCATCTTGGACACAAGGACATTTCTATCTGAATAAGAGGAAGAACAGGCCACACACACACACACACCTACACACACACACACATATGCCTTGTGTGAAGACAGTATGTGTAGCTCAGTGGGGATTGCATGTACTGTAGCTGGTGCCAAAACATCAACCCACTGCCATTTCCTTGCTCTACTGACTGTTAAACAACAGACCACAGTAAGTGTGGACCATGGGACCTGCTCCTGGTCTGGGCATTCAATAATAAACAGAATCTGCTCTATTTCGCTCGCTTCAAATTGGTCTCCTGGCTCCTATGGCTTCGAGCAACCACGGGAAACACATATCTACATATATCTACATATACTTGAAATTGGCCGCGCTTAAGGTGTTATAGGGATTACAAATATAACAGTTAACCTCCTTCAGCTACAAGCCAACATGTCAGAAAAACAAAATGGTAACACTTTACGTGAAGGTCTAGTTTATAATGCATTAAGCGCACATTCATAAGACATTATACAGGGTGGGGAAGCAAAATTTACAATGAACATTTAGTTGTTTTTTCTCAGCAGGCACTACGTCAATTGTTTTGAAACCAAACATATATTGATGTCATAATCATACCTAACACTATTATCCATACCTTTTCAGAAACTTTTGCCCATATGAGTAATCAGGAAAGCAAACGTCAAAGAGTGTGTGATTTGCTGAATGCACTCGTCACACCAAAGGAGATTTCAAAAATAGTTGGAGTGTCCATAAAGACTGTTTATAATGGAAAGAAGAGAATGACTATGAGCAAAACTATTACGAGAAAGTCTGGAAGATACTATTAAAGAAGAATGGGAGAAGTTGTCACCCGAATACTTGATGAACACTTGCGCAAGTTTCAGGAAGCGTGTGAAGGCAGTTACTGAGAAAGAAGGAGGACACATAGAATAAAAACATTTTCTATTATGTCAATTTTCTTGTGGCAAATAAATTCTCATGACTTTCAATAAACTAATTGGTCATACACTGTCTTTCAATCCCTGCCTCAAAATATTGTAAATTTTGCTTCCCCACCCTGTAATGCATTTATAATGCATCATAAAAGTCATTACAACAGTTTATGATCATGTACAACAACTTATACCAAGGTTAATAAAGTATTACAAGTGTAGGTATAATGTATACTGACCAACAAAAGAAACACAAGTATGTTTCAGTACTGGTTTATATGGGAGTTTTATTATGAATATTGGTTTCATATGAGATATTTATATCCAGCTGTGAAATTTACAGTGGGTCTCTCTTGCTGTCCTTGTAGCACTGAGTTGACGGTCACAGAGATGGGCCAAGTGAATATGGTGATCCTGATTACGAGTGGTCACACGTGGTCTTCTGGATCTTGGTCTGTCTCGAGTGGTCCCTGTGTCACAGAATTGTGTCCTCAGCCTACTGATGGTGGACTCGTGCACTTGCAGATGTCTGGCAACGTTGCGAGCCGTTAAACCAGCATCAAACATACCAATGGCGCGTTCTCTCAGATTATCGTTAAGACGAGGCATCGTGGTAATGCAGTAACTTTTGAATCTTACCATTTCTTTTTATAGCCCCCGGATAAACAAAGGGAATTGCCACTCCCATTTGTTGCTCCCACTACCATATCACTCAAAACGTACCGCACCTCCGATACTTTGTACACGTGTTCAACACCACTCGTGGTCGTGTTTGCCTGCAAACACACGCTCCAATGGTTACAACTCACTTATTGTAATGTGTACCTCAGCTGACAACTCAACAGGACAGCTGAACTCTTGCCTAAATTAACGACCAAAACTTGCATTTCTTTTGTTGTTCAGTATATAATAAATTCCGCTTTCATCATGTTTTATACATCCATACCAAAGTGACAACAGTGTTTGTAGAAGGAATCTCAAGTCCTGGGATATATAACGCATTCTAACCATCATAACTCTAGCCAGTTATAAAGACACAGAGAACTGCTCTGACATGTAGTTTCTGAAACTGAATAATGCCTTAGAAACATCAATAATAAGTTACAGGAGGACTGATGATATTATAACACAAGTATGATGATGTATGAGCAGTATCTGCTGGCTCTAAATAAAGTCTAAGTCAAAAATTATACATCCAAGTATTCTTAATAACTCTATTTTGCAAAAACAAAACATTAAAAGAACAGAGACAGTAAATAGAAGTGTTACATGTTGCTTTATACATAAATAAAAAATAATGTGGCAGCTCTAAATCTTTGTTAATTCAAGCACATACTTTTTTGTTTTGTTTTGTTTTTTTGGTAAATATGAAATCCCTAAAATAGATGAGTATAGAGACCAGTGACAAAACCTAACAAAAGTTCCCCACCTAAAAAAATAAATTCCTTCACACTGCTTTGGTATGGATGTATAAAACATGATGAAAGCTGAATTTATAATACATTATGCCTACACTTAGAATACTTTATTAACCTTGGTATAAGTTGTTGTACATGATCATAAACTGTTGTAATGACTTTTATAATGCATTATAAATGCATTATAATGTCTTATGAATGTGCGCTTAATGCATTATAAACTAGACCTTTAAGTAAAGTGTTACCAAAAAGACTCCTGTATGAGCTTCTTATATTTTCTGTGCACTTTTTTCCTCACATATTTGTAACCCACTGCAAGGTTATTATCGTTAATGAAAACTAACCAAATGACGAAAACTAGAATTGTAAAAACATTTTCGTTAACTGAAACAAATAAAAACTAGAATTAAAATTTAAAAAAACAATAACTAACTAAAACTGTATTGTGTTCTTACAAAACTAAAACATATAAAAATTCTGGTTAAAATTTCCTTCGTTTTTGTCTTTGTCAATGTCGGATTGATATGAAATCAATTTATTTCCCTCAAGCAATTTTAGCTGCTGGCACCATATGATATTTAACGGTCCATCACTTCTCGTTACTTGTCGTTTAGAGTTGACTTCTTGTCCTAATTCTACCTGGAAACATGGAGACTAAGGTTCGGAGAAAGCAGCTGAGTCCTGTCCGGGATTTATTTGAATTTGACGGCGAGGAAGACAAAAAAGATATAAAGAAACTAAAACTACACTGTAAAAAGTTTCTGTAGTTTTCACAGCATTATTACTGTATAATGAGCAAATGCTTACTGTAGAACCTGTATATAGTATGTTGCTGTAGATCTGCAAAGCATCATGGGCAAAATTAATTGGCAGGTGAATTCTACAGTAAAATATATTTTACTGTAAATCAAAATACAGCAATTTTGAGCAGGATTTTTTTTTTAGCTGCCCTCTTTGGGTCATATTACGTGTTCAACATTGAATATCCAGAGGAGGCATCCACATCACTGGAATGTATCCAGAGGTAAGCACGTATTCGTTCTTAATATTCTTCACTAGGGATGGGAGCAAATATTTGTTATGTGATTACCTACTCCACAAGTAAAATACTACTCAAAATGTATCTGATTTTCACAGATTTTCACCGTTCAGACTTTAAAATGTTCAGTTTCTTCAGGACATTAGTGCTTGTATTTGTATTTTTTATTTTTTTTATTTTTTTTAAATATTCAGCTTTTTATGCCAAAAATTTTTAATGGTTTCTTATGGAGAAATCAGCACTTCTTCTAGTACTTGATGGCAGCGCCTGCGGCCAATCAAACTTGAAACACTTTTTTCATTTACTAAGGGTTTTTCCCTCCTGTCTAAATTCTTGCTTATGTTGTACGTCGCTTTGGACAAAAGCGTCTGCTAAATGAAATTGTAAAATTGTAGAAATCTTCAACAAGCCACACTTTCAACTTTTTCAGCTGTATTTTCAACCTTTCTTTTCAGCTCAAAGCGAATTTTAACCACCTAAAACAAAGCCCACCTAAATAAATCAATATTGGTTCAAGAGTGCGCTAAATAAAGGATATTCCCATTTTTTACATCACCATCAGACAGCACATTCCTTTGCCATAACATTTTCTCAACTGTATTACTTCAAAAAATCCAAACTATCACCTCAAACAGCAGTTCTTTATTTTTACTCACCATGCTAAAGATAGAAAAGCAAGAATGGCTTTTATTGGTTCCATGAGAAATGTAAGTCTAAAATTTATGCGCATATCACATATCTACATGTCTTTTTTCGCTTCATCATTTTAAAACAAAAAGTTGAGTGCTTGTTTTTGTTTTGGAGTATTCAATAAAATACCCCAAATTCCCATTTCACAGCAGTCCACTATTTGCTGTGATACAAAATACATCACCATATTACAGTACTGTAATAGCAATTACAGTGCTGTGATTGGTACTGTAATGACAATTACAGTATTTTACAGGTACTGTAATTTAACCCTTTCATGCATAGTGGCCACTACAGTGGACAGTTACTCTACAGCTGTTTTCTCGTATATTCATGAATTTAGTTGTTTTAGTTCCGTATCAGCCAACACAGTGGATGCTCATGCATCATCTCATACACTGACATTCATACCATTACTGTAACCTTCCTGTTCTTTTATCTAAATCAATTGTTAATTGTTATTAGACTGTAATTAACAGTTTGTTTGTTTTTTAACCAAAACGTTTTGGGTTTTTTTGCATATTATCTGAGTGAGTAATAACTAGTATTACACTGACATTCATACCATTACTGTAACTTTACTGTTCTTGATAAACCTGATCTAGAGTAATATGTTTAAGTCTAAATCAATTGTTGTTATTAGTCTGTAATTAACAGTTTTTGTAAAAGTTTTGTTTTTGTTTTTCTTTTTGCATATTATCCCCACGAAGTGAGTAATGACTGGTATTAGAGTGTTAAATTGTGAGAGAACATCAGATTAACAGCATTAAACATGTCTGCTAAAGGTTCATACTGTCTTCCACGTGTAATTATTGTAGGTAATTCATTTTTTAGACAAACTAGTAAAGCAAGTAAACAAACAACTACCACTGTCTGAGAAATGAATTACCCATAATAAGCATTAAAAATGTTTTTATTTCATAGTTTTCACACAATATATCAGTAAATACATGTTTATTTGCTCCCAAAATTAAATGCATGATTTCCAGCTGAGTGGACATTTTTGCAGCTCCATGAAAAATATGTTCATAAGAAAAGTTTTTTTAGTCATACTTTTTTTCATGCCTAAAGAGGAATAAAAACACGAAGGAAAAAACATCTTGATTGAGGGTCTCATAATTTGTGCATGAAAGGGTTAATATACAGTAAGTATGCTGTAGAATGTAATACAGCAACTTACTTGCTAATTGCTGCCAGCAAGTTACTGTACATTTCACAGTATCCTTGTTACAGTGTAAACTAAAACTAAGCATTTAGAAAATAACAAAAACTACTAAAAACGAGCAAACCTGCTCTAAAAACTAATTAAAACTAACTGAATTAGAGAAAAAAAAGTCCAAACTAAATAAAACTACACTATAATGAAAAATCCAAAACTATTAGAACCTTGACCCACTGTATTCCCGTTTACCACCACGAGCAATGAGGATTGTCTATTTGTGCTGCTTAATCTTGTCTTAATACTGTAACTGTGTGAACCCATGCAGGCTTTTCTATTTTGAGTCTCAGGCTCTTCATTTCCTCAAAGGTCAGCACTGTCAAGACAGCAAATATGCATGTTCAAAGAACTCAACACAAGCAACTGAGGAAATGCACTTAGATCCTACAAGAGTCCCCTGACAAGATAAACCTAATGAAATTTCACAGCAGTATTTTGCCATTGTTGTGTCTCTTTTTTATCTCTATTCATGTACAGCTCATCCTCTTCCTCCCTATCTCCCTCATAAAATGTAATAACTTCATACACAGTGTCAGTGACATGAATTTCTAGACCCTACAAGTGGCCAAAGAGGGTATCATCTCCCATCCGTTATGGATGTGTGGAAGAATAATTCAGGCAAATGGAAAAGTAAACAGCCGCGGGTAGTGAGAGTATTAGAGGAGATTATACAGGTGGCTGTCTGCAGGGCTGCCCCAGCCCTATTAGTATCAATACCGCCATAGCTTTAGAGCACAGGCAGCATACAGCTCTTAAGCCTTGCTTCTGGGGCCCCTCACTCTGCTCCAGATGTGTGGCTCCGCTAAGCTTACCTACATCCAGCAAGGGGTGATAGAGGCTTAGCATCCCACCCTCAAAGCTGGAAATAGAGGGTTGTGTGGGAGGTGTCTGGATCATAAATTAAATTTGTTAGTTAAAGGTGGGGTAGGAGATGTTTTCCTGGAGCATTTTTTACTCTATCGCTTAAAATCATCTTCACACCCCGATCACAACCGATTAATCAACCCTTTCATGCACGAATTATGAGAACCTTAATCAAAATTTTTTCCTGAGTGTTTTTATTCCTCTTTAGGCATGAAAACAATGATGCGATTGAAAATTTTCTTCTGAAAAATAAATTAAAAAATAAAATAAAAAATGTATATATGTATATATATATATATATATATATATATATATATATATATATATATATATATATATATATTTTTTTTTTTTTTTTTTTTTAAATACTTTAAAAAAATGAAAAAATAAAATAAAATAAAATTCTTATGAACCTATTTTTCATGAAGTTGCAAAAATATCCATTCAGCTGGACACCACACATTTAATTTTTGACACACAGAAACATGTATTTACTGATAAATTGTGTGAAAACTATGGAGAGGGCTTGTGATTCTGGGGGTTTATGCTCAGGAGAGATCTACATAATGCTACCAATTCATGTCAGAAAAGATATGTAGTGTCTTAAAACTTTAATAAAGATATGTGTTAAAAACAACAACAAAACAGAAAAGAACAACAAAATCCATGAAAATACAAGAGAACAGCTGTAGAGTAGCTGTCCACTGTAGTGACCAGGATGCATGAAAGGGTTAAATGCTCTAACACAAAAATTAAAAAAAATTTAGTCACCTGTGGAGCACACGTGACTGAAAAATACCATCCAATCATTTTTACCAGCCCATCGAAATGATTGAATGATGATATGTCTATCAAACTCAGCTGCCATTTGTCCCTCCCCCCTCTGCACATACCCCTCTTCGTGCATGAATCGTGCGTTCTCAGAGGTTTGGAGCACTTGTACAGGAAATGGAACCAGAGCCAGAGCTTGGCTATATTACATTTACATTTACATGTATGCATTTGGCAGACGCTTTTTTCCAAAGCGACTTACAGGGGGAAACCAATCAAATCAATCAGAGCAGGGGTGTTGGAGGCAAGGTTATAATAGTTTTGGATTTTTCATTATAGTTTAGTTTTAGTTAGTTTTGACTTTTTTTTCTCTAATTCAGTTAGTTTTAATTAGTTTTAGAGCAGGTTTGCTAATTTTTATTAGTTTTCATTTCCTTCTAAATGCTCAGTTTTAGTTCAGTTCTAGTATTAGTTTTAGTTTCGTCGTATCCTTTCTCTTCCTTGCTGTCGTATTCAAATAAATCCCAGACAGGACTCTGCTGCTTTCTCCCAACTTTAATCTCCATGTTTTCAGGTAGAGTGGGGACCAGAAGACGACTGGAAACCACAAGTGATCACAAGTGACGGACCATGACGTGTCAAATGGTGCCGCTAGCTATAATTGCTCAAGTGAAATAAATCGATTTCATATCAATCCAACACTGACGAAGACGAAAACGAAGGGAATTTTATCCCTAATTTTTATTTGTTTTAGTTAGTTTTGTAAGCACACAATACAGTTTCAGTTAGTTATCGTTTTTTTCTTTTAATTATAGTTTTTATTTATTTCAGTTAACGAAAATGTTTTTACAATTCTAGTTTTCGTCATTTCGTTAGTTTTCGTTAACGATAATAACCTTGGTTGGAGGAGACTGAATGAGGTACACATGGATCTGAGAGCATGAGTCGGGGTCAGAGCTAGGCGAACTGATGCTGTGCAGCGCTCGTGAACCCTCAGGAACAAGAACATTGTGTGTGCTAGTACTCTGGAGGTGTGGCTTTGGAGGGATGTCTGAAGAAAGGGGTTTGGACTTCTGAATTGTGTGTTTTCAAAATGTAGCTTGCTTGAACCGTTTTTTTCCAAGATCTCCTACCCCACCTTTAATCTCTTATTTTAACACAGGCAACGGCTGGTAATTTCCCACTGAAATTTAAGAATTAGACTTTTTTAATAACCTTGTGCTCTCCAATAAATCCCAAAAGTAGGGATGCACCGATACCGATACAAGTATCGGCATCGGCTCCGATACTCAGTGTGTGTACTCGTACTCGTAAAAGACATCCGATACAAATGCACCAACACCACTTACAGTCGTGTGACATTCACAGTTCAGTGCAGCAGGTACGCGGCGGTGGAATAATGTGTGTGGAGTGTGAAGAGTGTGGAGATTTTTCAAAATAAATGACAGTGATAAAAGTAACGTTGACTGCAGGTAACGTTAAAGACAGACAGATATGGACGCAGCGTTCTGTCCGTCCTCTGCGTACATTCCATCCGTTTACCAGGTGCTCGCAGATGCGTACACAAAATGAGAACACCAGCGGGTGTACAGAGCGGTGCAGACCGCCATCAACGGAAGTGAAAACGAAACTTATCGCTCATTTCTCTTTTCTCTTCCTGCTGAAGCTAAGCTGTTAAAACCTTACCAGTGAAAACGCTGCAATATTAGTATCACATTAGTGTTACCTCTGTCGTCTCCATGTTTGTTTTTACTGACTTTCTTCTTCTTCTTCTCAAAAAACTTTCCTCTTCTTCGTGGTATTCGTCCAGTATGGTTAATTCAGAGTGGCGCCCCCTGGTGGATTAATTGAGAAACGCTCATTCCAACACATTAAATGTCAGTAGCAGCACTTTGTTCCAGTCAGACTAATGACAACGACAATAAAGCACATTTACAAAAGGAACTAAGAACTGGAATGGGATTATTAAGTACTCATATCGGCACTCGGTATCGGCAAGTACTCAAATGTAAATATTCGTTTTCATACTCGGTCTGGAAAAAAGTGGTATCAGTGCATCCCTACCCAAAAGTCTGAGGAACATTTGCTATGAGATTTGGTTATGCCCTCTGTTCTTTAAATGTGACTCATAAAGACAGTTGCTGTAGCTGACAACAGCCTGCTATTGATTTTTTCTGTCAAAACAATGTTTATGTGCCACAGAGGTTATGTGATCACTCTTGTCTGTGCTTCTGTCTGTCCCTCTGTCTGTCAGTATGGCTGTCTCTCAGTAGGATTACTCCAAAACTACCGCACCTATTTTCAGGAAACTTGGCAAAAGGATGGGATGGGTCAAGAATGAACCCCTTACGTTTTTGAGGCAGACCTATAAAAAATAGAATTGTTCCTTCAACACTGGAGAGCCCCAGGCTAACTTAGAATATTAAATAAAGATAAATAAAAGAATAAAAAAAACTAGAAGTACAGTGGGGAATGCAGGTCTCTTTGCATTAAAAAAAAAACAAAAAACAAAATAGTCTTTCTGATTTTTGTCATTTAGCATTCCTCATTAGTTTAACCTTTACTGGAGCAAAGTCCTGATCAGTTGATGCCAGTAATTTAACTTTACAGTTGTAATCATTTAATTGTGTTTATTAACTGGTAGCTCAAGTTGTAAGTTTGCCCAGTGGTTCTCCATTATTTAAGGAAGGAAGAAAAAAAAAAAAAAAAAACCTCCAGCGTCTGTTCCAGAAGTTAACAGGTTGTCTTTGCAGTAGTTTGTGTGTAATCCTGCTCTCAGACTGACAAACATCAGTGATCTTATAATCTCCGTGACAGAGGATGGTCAGACACACCACCTGACGAATCACAGATAAGACATTTGTTACCGTGGTAACAGTCAGTTCCACTAACCTTCTCCAATTGACAAGATGGAGGAAACCCCATCATAATTTGTGGTTTGACTTCTATTTATAGTTCTGTGTAATGGCGCCCTCATTGCGTGTGCAGATCCTGTATTGTTCGATTACACTTCCACAGATGATCCAAGACAGATAAGAGAAAGGTGTTCACTTTTCAACACTTTAGTGTGTATAGATGGATTGCCAATTAGACAGGCAGGCAGCACTCTCTCGGTTCAGGTTTAGGGACAGGTATTGATGCCCCAGGCCCTCTCGCTGTGCCTTTGTCTGGGATTTTTTTGATAGGGTGCATGTGTGTTACCATTGGGGCATAGAAATGAACCGTTCTCTTATTTGCACTCCTCTGTTCTCTCAGAGGGAGCTGCTTTTTGAATGCTAAACAGTGTTGCTATGTCTTCAAAAGGCGACAGTGGATTGATCCCCTTGAGCAATAGAAGACTTTTCCATCAAATCTGGGATCAATTTACCTTTGTACCACACCCAGCTTCAACCATTTGAAAGTGAAAATATTCACCTAATATCAGATCAGGATCCAGGCTTATAAAGCAAAGCTCCCTTTGTTGTAGTGTAAGAACACAGTTACCTTCTGCATAGGCATAGATTCCTACAAGAGGACAAAATATTCAAATGCCTCCTGAATTTGTGATTCAGCTCATTGCTGAGAGGTGGATGTTGTAGGTTGTGGGTCAGGGGCAAACACGTCTTGTGGTGAATTGTACCTGTGAAAGGAATGTTAAACCTTGAGCTTTTGCATTAGATGATACTAGTATGACTGTGTATTGTGTTATGCTTTTACAGTTGGTTGTCCATGCGGGCATTTTACATGTGGGATTGTACATATTAATGTAGAACTGTGGATCACAGACCCATCATTACACTTCAAATACAGATGTCCTTGGATAAAATTGAATTTTCCTTTAATTGTGGTCATTACATGCACCTCTGCAGATTCAAGGTATAAGAGGAAATGATGATTGTTGTATTCATCTGATATATATATATATATATATATATATATATATATATATATATATATATATATATATATATATATATATATATGTGTGTGTGTGTGTGTGTGTGTGTGTATGTATATATATTAGAGCTGTCAAAATTAACGCAGTTTGTCCAAGTAGAGTTACCGTCACACATGCGTAAATGGGCAGTTGTCCCAGTAGTGACAGGCAGCAGAACCAACCCATAATGATGGAAGACGCCACACAGCACGTTGGTAATCGTTTGGGAAGTGTGACACACACGTGATACACACAGATGTGTGTCTAGAAACATATGATCATTTTAATGCCTACAAATAACAGAAATTACTGTGTGTTATGTGTTTGGACAAAAGAGAGGAACCACAGAATACACCAAATTGTAGCTCCTGATAATTTAGATATTATCTCTTATTATCATATTGTGTTATTATATCATATGGGTATGCTTCTGCAGTCAGTGTTAAAGTTTACTGTATTGTATCCTCTCTTATTAGTGTCTCACATCACATTGCATTGTATTGTCTCTTGTCTTATCCTATTATCATGTTAAAGTGTATTGTCTCATATCTCTTCTTATTATCATATTGTATTGTATTGCATTATATCACATCTAGCACATCATATTGTATTGTATCAGGATGTTCCTGTACTAATTGTGACTGTCTAATTGTGATAATATAGCATATTATAATTATATCTTATTATCATATTCCATTGCATCACATCTTGTTGTGTCATGTTGTATTATATCATATTGTATTGTCTCATCTTTTACATTGTATTACTGTTTCATACCTATTATCATATCCTATCCCATCAGGATCTTTCTGTACTTGTTTGAACATTAAAGTGCATTGTATTGTAGATTCAAGATTCAAAGATTGTATAAGATTTTATATATATATATATATATATATATATATATATATATATATATATATATATATATATATATATATATCAGTGGCGGCTGCTCGTCTTTCAGACAGGGGAAGCTCATTGTCGGCTTACATCCAAAAAAAAAAAAAAATTGTCAAGTTATTTAAACATACATTCGGCCCTCCGTTCCTTTTTAAGAAAATGCTCAGTAACCTTATCGTACCAAGTAGGCGTCTTTTCCAGGGACTGGACCAGTGTCCTCTCTGCTTAGATTGCCTTGGCCCAGTGTGTTGTGGGTGTAAGACTTCAGCCTTTTATACAAGAGATGCTCCTTTCACTCCGACCTAGCCGACAGTTTGATTGATTTAACTATCTACAAAACAATATTCAACTCAAACAAGAAATGATTAAATTATGTAACTGAAACAAGAAAACGCTGAAATTATGTTAAATTGAAACAAGGAAGTACAATGAGTGTTTTATTTACAGTGCAAGAAATGAACGAGTAATTTCGTAGCGGTTTCTCTCTTTCACAGCAGAATGCGCGTTGGTATTAAACTGAACTGTGTCAGTGAAGGAGTAGATCTGAAAATAGCTGTCAGTCAAACGGGATTCAGCCTTTTGACTGATCATCCAATCAGCACGTGGGATTCTGGCACCCAGGCCAGCTGAGCTCTGCCCACAGCTCCATTCACCCCCAGAGGCGCCCAGTGTCTGGGGGCAGGACAACATCGTGGCATTTATCCAATTACCGTCCAGTTTTGAGGCAATGAAAAAAACTGTTCCACTCAGTCCCATTGAAGCCCATAGACGCTTGACGTCTACAGACAAATGCACTGAGCAGAGATCGAATGAGAAAACAGCGCAACGGGAATGTATGAGAAGTGAACGACATCGAGTCCGTTGATTTGTGATAAAGCTGATTCTGAACAAACTTGTCTGTGAGATGAACATGTTCTAACACATTTATAGTCAATAAAATGTCAACACAACTGTACAGATTTAACCATTTAATTTTCGTAATTTTTTTTTTTTCATATCATAATAATCATCATTCCTGTCATATCCTATTAGCATATTATATTGTATCAGTGTGTTTCTGTACTAATTTTGTTGAAGACTTGGGGGCTAAAATGCATCGTATTTCTTGCAGAGCATTTTTCAATACTTGTGTGACTGTTGCACACTGTATTATGTTCTCTTATTGTACAGTACTATATTCCATATAACATATAGCAACATATCATATCAGATCATATTGGATTGTCATATCATACAGTATGTGAATGTATCTGTACTTGTTTGTTGCACAGCACACTGTACTGTATCGTTATTTATTACTTTAACATATCTTATCATTCTATAGTATTGTATTGTCATATCAGTATGTTTCCTATTCTGCAACCCTTTTATGACTTCATGCCATACTGTCCTCCTGGAAAAGCAAAACTGAACACAATGAATGGTGTAGGAGCTACAGACTTAAAATCCCCTCTTCTGAACAGACACTATGGAATGGGTGAGGAAGGGCTGCACCTACTTTTCTTTCATACATTCCCTCAATTCTTTTGCTTGTTTGGTTGACTCAAGAGGAGTCATTGTGATGGCCTGTATTGCAGCTCAGATTTTAACAATAGAATTCTTTACTATTCAAGTGCTCCTCTTCTCATTTGACACTCTCTGCAGCTTTGTATGTCTCTCCTCTTCCTCCTCGGTGACATTTGGAGGATGCTATTCACAGTGACTTTGCATCTCTAGTTGAGACACTGGAATCTGATAGTTCTTTGAAGATCTGACTTTGCAGTTATTAAAAAAATATATATTTTAAGATTCATCCGACAGCCGGGGTAATTACTGTTTTCTCTCCTTTTTTGTATCTCAAGCCATTTCTTCCTCTGCGTTCTTTGCAAGGCGACAATGCCTCGGTGGATATCAGAGCACAAACAAACCATACTTTCTTAGTGTAAACAAAGGATAGATAGATATAGTCATGAGACAAAAAAAAACAAAACTGGATGAAAGACAAACCGTAGCTTGTTTTTGTGTTTGAAATTCCTGAGAGCGCTTCATGGCACGCATCCCAGAATTTGACTGTTTGTTTAGTTCAACAGGTAAAAGACAAGATGAGACGAGATGAACGTTCAGTGTTTTCTGTGGGGAAATCATGTTATAAATACAGAGAACAGATGTATTACAGTCCATTAAGGATCAGCTTCTAAATTTGCCTTGTCTTTATTAAAGGCTTTAAAAGACTCGTGAAAGGCATAACAAAGTTTAGAATACATTGATTCAAGAAGTATACTAACTTAGAAGCAAACAAGAAAGAACATTTTGACTGCATGAACAGCACAGCCATATGTACAATAGAATAAAGTCTAATTTGCATCGATTGCTTTAGGTTTCTCAGTGCCTTCCCTGTCAATACTAAATTATTTCTTGCCCTCAAAGTATGTTACATGTATAGATTCGCTCTGTGTTTATTATTTTTCTTCCTTAAAGTTATTGTTATTGGAATAGAGTACGTACTGCCACTGGGTTTCTTGGGGCTCTGTAGTTGACGTCATAATCATGTTTTTTTTTTTTTTTTTTTTTTCACCTTCTGCCTCTAGACAAGAAGTGAGAAAAGCTGATTAAAAAGCCATAAAGCTACAGACTGGAGATGGACAGAGACTGATTATTTAAGACGAAGAAAGAGAGACAGAGGAAGATGTACGATAGCGCTGGGATCATGGCATTGTGGCTAGACATCCTCTTGAGTATTACTTTTGATGGTTGACTTCATAGAGTGTGAGTTTACTAGTAGAGACACTCCTGGCTGATAATGAGTAATGCAGTCAATATTCTCCTGACAGATAAGGACGGTTCAGATTGGACACACAGCTCTGCTATAAGGGCTTTACTTCAAATGAAGGACCTGGCCCTGGGGATCAGTTGGTCATCTGTTGCATCGTGCCCAGAGATTGTTTCCAAAGCTAATAAATCAAGACAGATTGAAGTTCCAACCCCCCGGGGAAATGACATTTAATTTACAGTTAATGAAAACAAAGCAACTCTTGCCTCTTCGGTGTTTTCTCCCCTTCACTTTAGAGAAAGGGACTGTATTTGTACAGAAAATAAGTAATTGAATGTCAGTTCAAAGAGCAGGAATATGCAGTATAAAATGTACTGTGGAGCCAGTCAATATGTATATATGTAATATGTTAACAGAGGTGTCAGAAGCATTTGTGTTCATTACTCAGGTAGAAGTATAGCAGTGGCGGCTGCTCGTCCTTCAGACAGGGGAAGCTCATTGTCGGCTTACATCAAAAAAAAATTGTCAAATTATTTAAACATACATTCAGCCCTCCGTTCCTTTTTAAGAAAATGGTCAGTGATCTTATCGTACCAAGTAGGCATCTTTTCCGGGGACTGGACCAGTGTCCTCTCTATGTCCAGCAGAGCTAGGCTGCTTAGATTGCCTTGGCCCATTGTGTTGCAGGTGTAAGACTTCAGCCTTTTTAAACAAGAGATGCTCCTTTCACTCCGACCTAGCCGACAGTTTGATTGATTTAACTATCTACAAAACGACATTCAACTTGAACAAGAAATGATTAAATTATGTAACTGAAACAAGAAAACGCTGAAATTATGTTAAATTGAAACAAGGAAGTACAATGAGTGTGTTTTATTTACAGTGCAAGAAATGAACAAGTAATTTCGTAGTGGTTTCTCTGATTTCACAGCAGAATGTGCGGCAGTATTAAACTGAACTGTGTCAGTGAAGGAGTAGATCTGAAAATAGCTGTCAATCAAACGGGATTCAGCCTTTTGACTGATCATCCAATCAGCACGTGGGATTCTGGCGTCCAGCCCGGCCGAGCTCCGCCCACAGCTCCATTCACCCCCAGAGATGCCTGGTGTCCGGGGGCGGGACAACATCGTGGCATTTATTCAATTACCGTCCAGTTTTGAGGCATTGAAAAAAACTGTTCCACTCAGTCCCACTGAAGCCCAGAGACACCCGGCGTCTACAGACAAATACACTGAGCAGAGATCGAATGAGAAAACAGCGTAACGGGAATGTATGAGAAGTGAACAACATCGCGTTTGTTGATTTGTGATAAAGCTGATTCTGAACGAACTCATCCGGGAGATGAACGTGTTCTAACACATTTGTAGTCAATGAAATGTCAACACAACCGAACATATTTAACCATTTAATTTTTGTAATTTTAGGGGAAGCCGGGCTTCCCTTGCAGTCTATGAGAAATCACCACTGAAGTATAGATACTAGGGTTTAAACAGACTTTTGTAGAAGTTGACGTTTCTTACTCAAGTAAAAGTGTAAAAGTACTGGTTTCAAAACTGTCAAGTATAAAAGTAAATGTAAGGGGGAAAATGCCATTAGGACAAAAGCTTAGGCGGTTCCACAGGGGTCTATAGTGCACTGCGACACCTACCAAAAAACATTTATCTAAAGCCCATAATAACTATAATGTTATAGTGAAATGTTAAAGGTGCTGGAGACTTTCGTGACCAATTTTTCATCAGATCTGTAAAACCTCAGTCATAGCCTAAAGGCGGCCATACACTGTGCGATTATTTCGATCGTTGCACGCAGCTCCATCTCAAACTGTGCAAATCAATCGTAAAGTCAGGCTCACGATTCATGTTCTCACGCTGCTTGTATGCGACCTGACTGCTCACACTGTAGGACCATACACCAGAGGACGCACCACACGTTTGAGAGTTGTATCCGGAAATACAACGTTAAAATACCGAGGAATCCGTAAAAGTGCGTAGACGATTGTGTATTGGCGTGAGTCACGAAATGGTAGTGCTAAACAAAAACCAACGAGCCGCTTTGGCAATATGTGCCATTATCTGCCGGGAATCAAAAAAGAAGAAAAGACGACGACGTGTTTGGTGCAGGAATTGGTTGTCCAGACGTGGACAGTATGAGCTGTCAGTCCTACAGCAAAGGGAACTGGAGGGAAGCTGCAGAAGCTAAACTGCACTAGGACAACAGCCAGCTACTGTTAGCTTGTACGCTACTGTACGCTTCTGTGTTCGCGCATGCACAGTGGGAGAATTTGAGGCACATCGGCTCGTGGCACTGCTTTGACAGTGCGATGCCCTCACGAGGAGCGAGCAGGATTTCAAACAGCTCTATTTTCCTCACGAACACACGATTGCTGGTCGTGTGGTGTTAATCGCTTCTCCTTACAACCTGTACAACTTAGTCTCATTGAAAATTATTTATATAGGTGATTTGATTGTTTTAATACAGGAAAATATTCTTTATTAAACATTGAAAAGTCAAAAAAAAATATGCAAAATCTCATGTAAAGTTATGGCAAAAAACTGTATTTTAATTATGGAAAATTACCGTATTTTTATGAGATGGTTATTTTCCATTATTTAACAGTATTTTTTGGCACCCCTTCTATTACTGTTTTTTAGCATTTTTTTTTTTTAATTATTATTTATTTATTTATTTTTTGTGTAGGGAATGTAACACAATGCAACTAAACTAAAACAATAGTTCAACACTCTATTAAATGAGAATAGTGCCAAACACCTCATGAGTAAATCTGACCCACTGTCAGTTGTAGTGTTAAGCCCAAAGTACAGGGTGACCCAAAAAAACGGGAATTTTTGAAGTGCGTATTGGCAGACATGAGCAAGCGGCAGCACTGCGAGACAGTGACCTTGAGCAAGTAAACACACCCCCATTTTAGTAACCATGGATCAGTGGAACGGGCAACAGCGTGCGTTAGCCATAAAAATGTTTTATAAAAACGGCGATAGTTTGACAGCTGCGCAGAGGGAGTTCCGACGTTTTTACAACTTAGGACGTCATGGTGCTGTTCCATCAAAACATGCGATAAAATGTTGGATTAATAACTTTGAAGAGACTGGATCTGCCCTAAAGAAGAAACCAACTGGATGTATTTTTCAAGATTTCAAGAAATCATTCGTACAGGAGGACGCCATCTACAGGAAGTCATTTTTTAAAAAATGAAAATTCCATCATTGTTTCTTAAATGGCATGTTTCAAGGTTTCAATTACTATGAATAAAATGTTTTTCTTCCATCACTCTTGGTTTTATTGGATTGTTAAAAAGTTCCCATTTTTTTGTGTCACCCTGTATCAGGTAATAAAACAGATAATTAGCATCACCGTACACAGTTGTGGGGTTGTGTGAGTTGTACTTTGTATTTCACTTCAGTTTATTTCACAATCAAACTATACGAGATCTCTTCCTACCTCACTCATCCTTTGAACTGTGCGTTATCACACTCCATTGTGCAAAATATGTCATCTCACTTTTTATGCTGGAACAGACTTACAATCTGTGCAGCATTTGGGTGACAATTACAATTTCCTTTATAATTGGCATTAACAAGCCTGTAGATTTCTCATCAATTGTACCATATGTTCACAAATAAGTCCTAAATGATTAGAAACACTACATCTGAATGTGAGTGCAGTGTGAGCATACAGGTTATAAAGCAGGATAAGAGTTTAATGCAATACAGAGGACAGCAGCGGGTTTAATATGAACCATGATGGAAAAGTATTTTGTTGTTGTATGTTTCTAAAATGTTAAATTTGTCTAATTATATTTTTGGAAATTAGTTTTCAATGTGATATTTAACAGTTTTTTTCTTTTTGTGAATTCAAATTTTAAAAAATCCACATTACATTGACTATGTTTCCATTTTTTAGAGCAATAAAATGGGAAAACATCTAAGGGGGTTGTAGCGCTGCATTATGTAATAACAGTGCAATATGTAATAATGTAATAATTTTCACCTCATTGTGTAATGATACTGAATTTTGTAATAAATTCCAAAATTTCAGTGCACCAGTAAGTTTCTTGTTAGTAAAACTTAATTAGTGCAGCTTTTGTCTGTAGTTTGCAAACACATTCTCCATTATAATGAATACGATTACATTTGATTTAGGTTTGACCAATCAAACATCCAACTTGCTTTGGACTGGTAAAATGTTTTTGCATCATTTCATCAGATTTATATTTACCTACGTTTTGTACTTTCTGGATATGTAGTTTTGCACTTGGTTTTGTATTCATTTGGTACTAGCTTTGGATGCATTTAGTTGGTTTGTCTGACTTTATACAATATGATTTTATAGCTAGTTGTGTATGACTAACCATTAAGGTTATTATTATTTAGAAGGGGGCAGGAAATATAAGATTTTCTTCATCCTGCTCCTTTTCGAGCGTGGGTGTGTACATGTTTGTTTACTTGATGATTATTGAATGTTACTGATGAAATGCACAACCATGAACGAAATAAATAAATAAATAAATAAATAAATAAATAAATAAATAAACTAGTGTTTTAAATTGAATTCTAATAAAGCTGGGATGCTTAATGTTGTTCTGCTGGTATGATGGTTTTTCCTACAAAATTTCAACAAATTTCAATGGTTTTTCTTTTCTTTTTTTTATGACTTGATCTTTATTGAGTTTTTCTTTTATATATAAAAAAAAAAAAATTAAAAAAGGGCAAAATAATAGTAAAAAGAAAAAAAAATGTTTTAAGGCCATACATGTTATACATTTCCACATCTTATGCCAGTTATCAATGTCAGCATACTGAAGACGTGGACAATCTCCGACTAAATGAAACATAAATAATACTAATAATAAAGACAATGCCAATAATACACATATACATGGATACAACAGTCATTACTTATCACTAAGTCCAGTTTAGTCTAATTTCAATGGTTTTTCAGTGGTTTATTACATAATGTACCAAATTATTACATTTTCTTTTTTTAAAAAAAAACAGTGCTACACCCACATCTTGTACAGCTGCAATAAGTAATAAGTTATGGCAGAACGCGGCAAAGTTTATTTCAAAATGTGTTTACAAAATGTAGCATGTTATTCCAGATTGCACCGTTATTACATATTTCGGCGCTACAGGGGTGAATGTTTTTCAGAGGCACTATATACAAAATCCAGTGCTGGAGTTTGAATTCCAACTCGTGTAGGCAATGAAATCCCTTTGATAGTTGTGGTTTGTCTTAAATATTTTATTAAAAATCACCATGAGTCATATTTGCTGCCTTTTCTGTGTCAAACTGTTCTGTTTCATTGTTTTATTTCAGTCTGAAGAACAAACACAGTTCACAGATCCAACCAATCCATAGATACAACAATCACTCCATGAAACAAAAATTTATAATACAAACTTCACTGACTGAATAATTAATTTATACAGTCAGACTGAAAAGAAGTAGGCTGAAGCTTTCTGCTTATTTTGCCGACCCTTTATACCAGCGGTGTCAAACTCATTTTAGTTCAGGGGCCATATTCAGCTAAATTTGATCTGAAGTGGGCCAGACCAGAAAAGTAATAACATAATAACCTATAAATAATGACAACTCCAAATTTTGTCTTTGTTTTAGTGTAAAAAACCCCATTAAGTTATGAAAATAATTACTTTTATAAACTATCCAAAAAAAGAAAAAAGAAAAAACTGAAATTTAAATTAAAAAATGTAAGAAAATTTTGTGCAATTTTAACAATATTATTCCTCCACTTATCATTTCTCCATGTGCATTATGGATCAGATCTACAAAGACACTAAACACTGAGGAACAGACAGAAAATTTGTTCAAATTGTGCTTAATTTTCTTTAGACATTTCAGGTTCTTCATATTTGTTCAGGTTATTCACATTTTAGTGTTACAGGATAGTTTGTAAATGTAAATATTTTCATAATTTAATGTTATTTTTTGCGCTAAAACAAAGAAAAAAATTTAAGTTGTTAATTCTAGATTTTTTTCTGGCTTACTTCAAAAAAATTTTTTTTTACTTAATTGAAGATTTTTTTTTTTTTTTTTGGCTTAATTCAAGATTTTTTTAAACTTAATTGGAGATTTTTTGGCTTAATTGAAGATTTTTTGGCTTAATTGAAGATTTTTTTTTTTTTTCTTAATTGAAGTTTTTTTTTTAATTAATTGAAGATTTTCTTTTTGCTTAATTGAAGATTTTTTTTTTTTACTTAATTGAAGATTTTTTTGGGCTAAATTCAAGATTTTTTTGCTAAATTTGAGATTTTTTTTGGCTTAATTCAAGATTTTTTTTACTTGATTGAAGATTTTTTTTTTGGCTTAATTCAAGATTTTTTTTTTTTTTTGGCTTAATTCAAGATTTTTTCCTTAATTCAAGCTAAATTTTTTTTTTTTTTTTTTTTTTGCTTAATTCAATTCAAGACTGTGGAATTTTTGCACTTGGCAACAACATCCCAGGGGCTGAACTGGACCCTTTGGCAGGCTGCATTTAGCCCCCGGGCCACATGTTTGACACCCCTGCTTTATACATTATCTTACATCACGTCCTCAACTTTAACAAACACAACATATTCACATCGACAATGAAAACAATATGAATGCTGAAAAATAATTATTAAATGTTGCTTACAAACTTAAGACTTAAGGTTCATATATCTATTAAGAGTCATATTTAAAAATGTTTTTTTAAAGTTAAAGAGAGAGGTACATCGTTCCAACTCATCTGTGCAGCTGTTCCATAGATCAACTCCTCTCCTCAGGATTTCATAATATTTGTTCTAAATGTTTTCTTTGTGAATATTTCAGTCTTTCTAAGATCATAATGACTGTCTCTAATTTTGAACATTTTCTGGATTGCTTTTGACATGAGGTTATTTTTAACTTTGAACATTATTTTAAGCGTGTATAGGTCACCTAGATCATAGAATTTTAGTGTTTGCAGATTAATAAATAATTCATTTTTTGGTTCATTGTAAGTTGTAAATGTAATGGCCCTTATGGCCACATACAAAACTCTGGTGCATTTGTCTGACCATGACAAAGTGTCTAAACGTAAGGGCTATATGTAATATTAATATTAACTACCAAAACCACCGACACATCAACATCGTATATCCACAGAATGTGTCACTCACTGAATAAAGTATAAATCTTATTGTTTACACACATCTGTATTATGGTTTTATCAACTTTTCTTAAAAAACAAAAACTCACAGCCATTTATTTTGCCGGTTTTGGACCCCGGGCTGCATGTTTGACACCTGTAGCCTACATGTTGTCTAAAATTTGCATTTATTTGCTATCTAATATAGCAAACTATTACATGATCAAAAACAAATTAATTTTAGCAAAAAAAAATCTCTGTTTTCAATGTCTGGAGTCGCCACAAATTTGTGATGTTAAAATGGGGTCACGAGCCAAAACAGATTGAGAACCACTGCCTTAAACCACAGAAATTGTTGCACATGACCAATGTTTCAGAGATACTACCAAAACGCATCATACAATACTGAGACAAAATTACACAAATCTCTAGAAATGTTGATATGAGACACATTTTTGTTTGATCCAAATGCACCAGTCTAAAAGCAGCCTGAATATTTCTATCATCACACAGCACAATTTCTTTCTGTTATTCTCCCTCCCTGCATCTCCTTTAAATATCACATGAATAACTTTGATCTCTGTATAAATGAATCCTTAATGTGCTCAGCAAGTGTTCTGACCAAGAGGAATCTTTTCTTTTATCATCTAATATCTGAAGTTGTGAGCCCGCACCTTGCCAGTAACCCCCAAACCTGCATGGTGCAAGTTCTTCCATCCCAAAAGTACATTATAAATGCATCAGACCTGCAGTACATGAAAAAAGTTAAAGTCTTTTTCCTCCTTTGTGATTTGAAGAAACAATACAGTCCAGTCCTCTTGATACAATCAAAAGAGTTGTGCATTTAGAGCAGGCAGATGAACAAATGCACTCAGACAGAAGGATTTGGAACTGCTCTGTCTTTTGTGTGAAATATTACAAACCTGATTGGAAGTGACACAGCTATAATTCAGCTTGGTGAAAGGGACCAGCCTTTGCTCCTTTGCACACACAGACCATATGGGTACTTGCAAGGGAAAGCTAATTTTTTCCCCCATATTTTTCATCAGTATATATTTATGCTTATTAGAGTTACAAAATTATATCATCTGTAATTTTACATCCTGCTGATAGAGCTAACAGAGAAAGTAAACAAGCCCTGACACGTAGCATATATTCTGGACAAACAAAGGCACAGGATGACAGGCAAGGCTCAGCGGTTTAATAAAACTACCCGAGAGCGACAGCGACGGTCTAGACGTGCAGTGACAGACTATATGCAGTCCGTGTATGTTTATGTATTCACTCTTGGTCCTGTGTGATTTATGCTTCCATGCAGTACCTTGTATCTCTTAACCATGAGCCGCGGTGCACAAAACAGGCAAATTATAAGTGGTTTATTAACCTTAAAGGTCACTTTTATTCGAATTAATTGATGCATCTATTAATAAATAAAGCGTTTAGATTAAATGAGAGTTTTGTAATTAAATGGGACTAATTGCATTCTGTATAAAAAAATGGATTCTCTGTTAAATGTTTTAAGGGTAATGCATGGAATGACCTTTAGGATGAATAATAATCAAGTCTTTTAGCAAATATCAGTTTATTTTCTCTAAAATTCCCTGACTTAATGGCCCTCTAATTTATTTTGATCAATTATTAAATGAATAAATGTACCAAGAGACATGAGTTCTGCAGCCATGGAATAAATCTCAGAGTAGATTACAAATAAATAAATAAATAAAAAAGACTTGGTTTGTGTGCCAACTGCAGAAATCCTCCACACACTTACCAGTTTAGGATGTAAAGCTCTCACAAGGGCACTTCTGCAGGATTATTAGCTTGTAGGTGAAATATTTCCCCAAGCACACGTCTAAGGTCTTCTTAGATCTGTAAATTTCTTTAATTATACAATCCCAATTTAGTCTGACTGGCGAGAAACGTAGTCTGACTAAAACAGCAGCAATAATTCCACCTAATAAAATCACTCAGGGCTTAAACCGACCCAATGGACAGTTTGATTCATTCAGCCCAAGTTGGGTTTACAAAGTGTTTTGTTTAATCTTAAAACTTAAGACCCATTTCTATAAATGATGTGCAGCAATATCTGAAAAACAATACATTATTAGACCTTTAATGTCTTTGCTTCTTTAGGAAACATTTGTTGCTAGATAGGACTCCATTTTGGCTCTGTATACTATAAAACACAGGTGTCAAACATGCGGACCGAGGGCCAAAACCAGCCCGCCAAACTCTCCAGTCCGGCCCGTGAGATGAATTTGTGAAATGCAAAAATTACACTAATGATATTAACAATCAAGTATGTTAAATTTATTTTAGGTCAATTCAATCTAAAGGGGGTCAGACCAGTAAAATACTATCCTAATAACCTATAAATAATGAAAACTATTTTTTTCTCCTTTGTTTTAGTGTAAAAACAGCAAAATTATACAAATGTTTACATTTACAGACTAGCCTTTTACAAAAAATGTGAATAACCTGAACAAAAATGTCTTAAGTATGTGAAATTTGAACAATATTCTGCCTGTTATTCAATGTTTTGTGCATTTGTAGATCAACTGTGATCTGTAAGTTGTGATGCACATGTATAAATGATAAACTAAGGCGTAATATTGTTAAAATTGCAATTTTTTTTCTTAAGAACTTTCAGGTTGGTCATATTTGTTCATGTTATGTTCAAGTGCAGTTCGTACATGTAACCATTTTCATTACGGAATTTTGCTTTTTTCACTCTAAAACATAGAGAAAACATTGGAGTTGACATTATTTATCAGTTCTTATCCTATTATTTATATTATTTTACTGGTCCGGCCCATTTCAGATCATATTAGGCTGTATGTGGCCCCTGAACTAAAATGAGTTTGACACCCCTGCTATAAAAGATATGAATGACTTTTAAAGGTTTAACCCATAAAGACCCAAACATACACCAAAATTACCTACTGATGTACAATGTTTAACCTCCTGTCTGTCCACATTTGTGGACAAGACTTTCACAACTTTACACAAAAAAAATAGGACCAATGGCCCTGTAGCTTACCGGCACTTCCTATCTCTTATAATGGGGAAATTTTTCAAAGACGCACCAAATTCAGAATCAGAGCCGGATCCAAATAATTTCACTAACTTTTGTTGACATCATCATAAAGAAGCTGTATACCAAGTTTGAAGTCAATCGGAAATGTAGTTTCGGAGAAGAAGATGATTGAAATTTTTGTAACGGACAACAGATGATGACAGACGACAACGCCAGAGGCTGCATGACGACAATAGCGTACAAGCCTGTCGGCCGGTAAGCTAATAAGAAACGAAAACTGTCCACCACAAAGCACATTCCATAAAAAATTTTAAAATAGGACCAGTGGCCCTGTAGCTTATCGGCCAAATTAAAAGCTTTAGGAAATGTATCCAGATGCCATTTATTATCACCCAGTTCTGTGTATTTATTATATTACAGAAATAGCCCATGTTTTGGTCATATTCCAATCAGATCTGTAAAAAATTCAAATTCCAACTTGATATCATTGATACTTACTGATTTATTGGATCAATCCACTTCCTATCTCTTATAATGGGAAAAATTTTCAAAGTGGCACCAAATCCAGAATCAGATCTGGATCGAAATAATTTCAATACCTTGTGTTGACATCATCATACAGAAGCTGTATACCAAGTTTGAAGTCAATCAGAATTGTAGTTTCGGAGAAGAAGATGATTGAAATTTTTGTAACGGATGACAGATGACGACAACGCCGGAGGCCGCATGATGACAATAGCTTGCAGCTTATCGGCTGGTAAGCTAATAAGAAACGAAAACTGTCCACCGCAAAGGACATTCCATAAAAATTTTAAAAACTGCATCTGAAAAAACTGTTGCATCATGATGTTTCCAATATTGGCACTTATTTACTAAAAAACAAAAAAAAAAGCTTCTACTTTGCTGACATTTCCTGGGTCTTAGGAGGTTAATACCTGTTGATCCACTAATTCTATCAATACATGTAAAAATAATTGGTGTAAAATGCAGTTTTTCATCTTTTCACTGTCATTAAATATTATTATTATTATTATTATTATTATTATTAAATATGACCCACTTGGATGTTCAGAGGCTCCATAGTGAACGTAGAAACATCGTCATCTTCTACAACATTGATTCACCAGTAAAACCCATACAGTTTGATAAATGACAGTGGATGGAGACGCTTGTTTTTATGTTCAACAATATCTTTGCTGAAAAAAACCACTTTTTCTTCAGTTTTCTCTGTTTTTGATATAATAACCCTCAACTTTAATCTAAGCTTTTATGAACATCTATACGATCAGTGAATTAAATATATTAAAATACCTGATTTTCACTGAAACATGGCAAAATGCATAGGATAATATAGTAAAAAATGGTGATAAATGACTTAAGAAAAATTAAATATAGGAAAAAAAAAAGTAACACAAAAGTAACACTGGGCCTTTATGGGTTAACCCCATAACGCCAAACGTATCATATTTGATACATGAGTTTTGAAGCCCTCTACATGATCAGTGTGATATATTTTTTCTTGAAAAACCTGATGTATACAATTAGATACATGCAATACATGAATAATCCACCAGGGGGGAGGAATTCATACACCAGAGGCCTTTCCAGTGACACTACAAGATTATTATTAATGAGGAAGGAGGCAGAACTTTGCCAATTTTGAAAAGGAATTCCCAATTTGTTAGACATGTTTGTGTTATATTATGTTTTTGTTTGTTCAAAAATAATAATATTTGAGCATTGAGACCCGATGTATCAAATATGATACAAAACTGAAACTCATACATGGAAATTGATATTTGAAAAAAAAAAAATTGGTTTGTTCAGAAGGACCGATAAAGGCTCCGATTTCAAAGAACTGGAATTTTTCGTCCGTGATTTAACGGTTCAGGCTTTACAGGGTTGAGCATAAGGAGCAAACTCGGAAAAACTGGTCTGGAGATGAATCGAATACAGAAGTCGGAGAATAATGTTTCTGTGTAAGCCTTTATCTGATCACAACTAGTAATGTTTTTCTGGGTTATGTCAGTATATCCTTCAGTACAAGTAAAGTAGTATTAACAAGCATGAAGTCGTGTAAACTTTATTAATCAAAACTGCTGTCACAAATGTAAAAGCTACACTTGAAAGTATTTGCTGGGAGCTGCTAATCCAGACAGCCAGTTATTACCCAAAGTCTCATTTCCTGTCCCTACTTCATAGTTATACCCCCCCCCACCCCCCATGTCGCTCTTCTTTTCTTGTGCCGAAACAAAATCTAGCAATTAGCTCTTATCTTCTCATACTGCAGACAATAGCTCACGCTGAAAATTAGTTCATGGTTCATGGTTGCGGTGCTTTTAATCACAACCCCGGACATTAGCCATTAGGAGAGCCAACAGCTGTGCTTACACCCACAAGCTCACAATAGAGCCCACATGGCCATTATGGGAGGTTCATTTGGTGAGGTTGAGGTTACTAATAAGGCTCTCTTATTAACACGGGATATCAAAAGAGGGCATTAGCAAAGGGATATAGAAGATAGTTTTCCCATCATTCTGACAAGCAGGGTTATCCAGGCTTCAGCCCTCACCCAGAGGGGATACAGTAACGATGAATCCTATAGGAGGATAAAACCAGTGCATGTGCATGGGATAGGCACACTTAGTTTTTCTTTAACGATGAAAAGTAGGGCTCGGATAACAGTCGAGGTTCGTATAAAATGAAAAGGTACATTAACCCTTTTGTGCGTAGTGGTCACTACAATGAACAGTTATTCCACAGCTGTTTTCTTGTATATTCATGGATTTTGTTGTTTTAGTTTCATATCAGCCAACACATTAGACGCGTATGCATCATCCCATACACTGACATTGAAAACATTACTGTAACTTTGCTGTTCTTGATAAACCCCATCTAACATGTTCGAGTGTAAATCAATTTCTTGTTATTGTTATTAGACTGTAATTAACTTTTTTTTTCTTTTTTTTTTTTGCATATTATTACCATGAAATAAGTAATGACTAGTATTAGAGTACACTACAAACAAAAAGTTAAGGATATTTCTCTTTTTTTGGTCATTTTTGCCATTTGTAAATCAAACTATGTCTGGTCAAAAAAAAAAAAAAAATCAATTCATTTCACACAAAAAAGTAAAAAGCATTGTGCAAAAATCCCATCTTAAAAAAAAAAAAGCCCAAAAAATTGAAATATCCATAACTTTTTATTTGTAGTGTATGTTAAAATGTGAGAAAATATCAAATTAGCAGCATTAAATATTTTTATTTCATAGTTTTCACACAGTATATCAGTAAATACACGCTTCTTTCCTTTAAAAATCCAACGCACATTTTTGCAACTCCGTGAAAAATAGCTTCATGAAAAAAATAAATAAATAATCTCATTGTTTTTTTAAATGCCTAAAGAGGAATAAAGAAAAAAGTCTTAATTAATGTTCTCATAATTCATGCATGAAATGGTTAAAGGAGCTGTTTGCAACATTTCTGCTTTAAAATGTTTGTAGATATTACCTACAATTATCATTAGAGAGGTGATAAATAACACTCTTGATGTTATTTAACCCTTTCATGTATACTGGTCACTACAGTGGACAGCTATTCTACAGCAGTTTTTTAGCATATTCATGGATTTTGTTGTTCTTTTCGCTGTTGTTGTTGTTGTTTGTTTGTTTTTACACATAGCTTTATTAAAGTTTTAAGACACTACATATCTTTTCTGACATGAATTGGTAACATTATGTAGATCTCTCCTGAGCATAAACCCCCAGAATCACAAGCCCTCCCCATAGTTTTCACACAATTTATCAGTAAATAAATGTTTCTGTGCATCAAAAATTAAATGTGTGGTGTCCAGCTGAGTGGACATTTTTGCAACTTCATGAAAAATACGCTCATAAGAATTTTTTTTCATCATTATTTTTTATGTTTTTTTTTAATTTTTTTTTTAAATTTTATTTATTTTATTTTTTAATTTATTTTTCAGAAGAAAATTTTCAATCACATTGTTTTTTTTCATGCCTAAAGAGGAATAAAAACACTCAGGAAAAAAAATTTGATTAAGGTTCTAATAATTCGTGCATGAAAGGGTTAATATCGGATTCATTTTATAGGATTTTACCATGTACATGGCTGGACGTGAGAACTGATTTCGTTTCATGTGTACACTACATGTAATGACAATAAAGTGAACCTTGAACCTTGAACCTTGATAGAGTTGATAATAACACTTTTGATGCTATTTAAAGATGTCAGTGATTTTTATTGCAGAGATATGTACTGTATTTTCCTCTATGTCCATTTTGTACCACTAGAATGAGCCAGTGCAACCCACTTAAGTTGAAGTTGATACTGAACTTGCAACATTTCAACACTGTAGCTATAGCCACGATGTTATATTTCGTAGGTTCACCATTTTTTTGATATGACATTCAGAATATTTATCTACAAAAATGCGACATTTCTTTTTAGTGCAGCTACTGACAACACGAACTTTACAGAAAAATATTTCAAATGGAAGATGGTTTTACTGTAGCTGTCTTCTTGCTAAAAAACAGGCAAAGTGATAAATACTATATACCAGGGGTGTCAAACTCATTTTAGTTCAGGGGCCACTTTCACCCCAATATCACCTCAAGTGGGCCGGACCAGTAAAATAATAACAGTGAAAAAAGTAAAATTACATTATGGTAATATTTACAGGGTGGGGAAGCAAAATTTACAATATTTTGAGGCAGGGATTGAAAGACAGTGTATGACCAATTAGTTTATTGAAAGTCATGAGAATTTATTTGCCGCAAGAAAATTTCCATAATAGAAAATGTTTTTATTCTATGTGTCCTCCTTCTTTCTCAATAACTGCCTTCACACGCTTCCTGAAACTTGCGCAAGTGTTCCTCAAATATTCGGGTGACAACTTCTCCCATTCTTCTTTAATAGTATCTTCCAGACTTTCTCGTAATAGTTTTGCTCATAGTCATTCTCTTCTTTCCATTATAAACAGTCTTTGTGGACACTCCAACTATTTTGAAATCTCCTTTGGTGTGACGAGTGCATTCAGCAAATCACACACTCTTTGACGTTTGCTTTCCTGATTACTCATATGGGCAAAAGTTTCTGAAAAGGTATGGATAATAGTGTTAGGTATGATTATGACATCAATATATGTTTGGTTTCAAAACAACTGACGTAGTGCCTGCTGAGAAAAAACAACTAAATGTTCATTGTAAATTTTGCTTCCCCACCCTGTACATCTACAAAGTTTCCTTAAAAATCTGAACAACATGAACAACTTGAATTGTCTTAAGAAAAATAAGTGCAATTTTAACAATATTCTGCCTGTTACTAAATGTTTTGTGTATTACAATCGCACAAAACATTTAGTAACAGGCAGAATGTTGGTAAAATTGCATTTACTTTTCTTAAGACATTTCCGTTAGTTCATATTTGTTCAGGTTATTCACATTTTTATAAAAGTATAGTTTGGTAATGTAAACATTTTCATGTAATTGACAGAATTTGGGGTTGTCATAATTTATCGGTTATTATGATAATATTTTACTGGTTCTGACCCACTTCAAATCTAATTGGACTGTATGCATCTGTATGTGGAACCTGAATTAAAATGATTTTGACACCATTGATTATTAATATCTTCAATGTAATTTTTTGCATTTTTCACAAATTCATCCCAGGGCCGGATTGGACCCTTTGGAGGGCCCGATTTGGCCCCCGGGCCACATGTTTGACACCTGGGCTATATACTATCAAATATTAAAAATCTAAGTGATATATTGATTGTCTAAGTTTTTGCTTGAAGGAGCACACTCAATAATTCTATAACACAGACGTAAGTAAACAACAATAAGCCTCACACTTTTATCAGTGAGTGACAGACCTTGTATTAATTCAATGATGGTGATTCTTTCTGGTACACTGCTGCCCCCTGCTGGTGACATCCGGAAGTTCAGTAAAGTTTCAGTGAAAACTTTAAGAAAAATAACTGTAGAGTCTTATTTATCGCTTCCTAAGTTTTGTTTACATCCTACGTAATTACCTCCCTCTTGGATAAAAGTATCTGAAAGGTAAGAATCCAGATGGATGAGCAGATCAACAGATGGATGATAGATTTTTTTTTTTTTTCTTTCTTATCTTCTTATCATTAGATCCAAGATGCACCGAACAGGCTGGCCATTCTCCTCTCTGGCACGTTTTGCGAATACTGTCTAGAGAGATCAAGTCTGCAGCTTTCATCGGCCTATGTCAAATCCAGATTGAACAGGTGGCAGAACCGTACAAGAACTCAAAACAAACATACACAAAGGATTATGTGGCCCTAAACACAGATTATAATTCGAGGCCGTTATTTACCTGACCTTTAGGCCTGATTATGGTCTGTCAACACGTGGTCGGATGCGGTATCAGCAACTGGGATCAGAGTTTGAATAACTGCTCTTGTTCGTACACTTTCAGACATTCAGATAATCCGTGTTTTTTTCTGTCTCTCCCCAACGAACACACTTTCTCTCCTGTCATTCATCAGCAAAAAAAAGCATCACAGTGAATCATTGATTCAGTGTGCACAAAGAGTGAAAATTGACGCAGGAAAAACAAGTCAGGGGTTGTCACTCATTGATTTACTTGTCAGTTCGGGTCTCTGATCAGTAGTTTTGCTTTATGTGTGTGAGAATGTGTGTTTGTTTACTTCCTGGAAGAGATGAAATAGGAGGTGCCGGATGCAACAACAGCAAAACCTACAGTAAATCACTTGAAATAAATGTGAGAGGAAATTGATTCAAGCAATATGAGGCAGCTGTAAGTAAATAATAAATTTTTACCGAATTGACTGATGCTCTTCTCCTCGAGTTCACATTAACAAAATCTTTGTGCATGCCTTCAAGGTCTGAACATTCTCACAGGCACAACACTATGAATAATTAATCATATAAAATGCACATTACTCATGAAAACTTATAAAATACAAAAACCACCTCGACTATTCGGCTGCTGTGACCAACTCTGGACCCCACTCCGTAAGCAGACAAACACTTAAAAAATCAAACAAAAAAAACAAAAAAAAAACCCAACACGCTCATATATTTGCATTATTTTAAGTAAAAAACAGTCCCGTTGTCCTGCTGTGACTGCCCTGGTTTGAACTCAGCAAAATGTCTTTGTTTATTGCGCCATAAAATTCTGAAAATAAATATGCATCTGCTTATGCTCACAAAACCTTACATGCACTGTGCTCTGTCTTCACCACCTGATGTGACACGCTGCTGAATCGCATTAAGCTGTGCCAGCTGGGAATGACAAAATACAGATTTTATTTATCATGCAGTGAATTAAACTGTGAATTAATTAAATGAATTAAAAACAAGTTATTGTTCTTAAAAGGCAAAACTGGGGTAAAAATCTTGTTTAAAAAATGCATGACTTGTGATTCTACATTTGAGTCTTGTTTTTTTTTATTTATTATATTGGACTTTGTTGCTTTAGTTCTTTGAAAAAAAGATGTAATACTGTCTGAAAACAAAGGAATGACAATATTATACAAGAGTTCTTACAGGATCTCAATACTGTTTGTTTTCCAACCCTTGTAGATCCCAGTTATTTACAACAATAATATTTCGACTCCAGATTTATCTTTGTTGTGGATTTTAGAACCGGCTGGTAGCGAGTACACACAAGCCTCTCAGGAAAATCCCTGCATTCAGGGCATAGATCTGATTTAAATTTAGTATAACTGTATTTGCATGTAATAACCTTAAAAACAGACAAGGAAAAAGATGAGTATTCTGCTAAAATGTGTTGTAAAATAAGGGTTAAGAGGGGTTTACTGGCTGTAGTGTTGGATTATGTTTATTAATGGACTTATCACAGGAGAAAGCTGCACTACATATCTTAACAGTGCAGTTACAAATTGGATTTTGTGTCCAAAATGTGTTCATGAACTGTGAATTGTGATAAAGGCAACCGACGGCATGGAGTCTGTTTTTATGAAGCAAACCACTGCCACCTTGTGGTTGAATTCCATACATGCCCAGACATACAGGATGACAGTCTTGGACATGGTGTTTAAATGATCATTCATTCATCTTCTTCATCCTCACTAGTCGTGGGGGGTGCTGGAGTCTATCCCAGCTATCTATGGGTGAAGGTAGGTACACCCTGGACATGTCACCAGTTCATTACAGGACTAGACATACAGCAGGGGTGTCAAACTCATTTTCCTCTGGGGGCCACATTCAGCCCAATTTAATCTGCAGTGGAACCAGTAAAATAATAGCATGATAACCAATAAATAATGACAACTTCAAATTGTTTTAGTGCAAAAAATAACGTTCAGTTATGCCAATATTTACATTTACAAACTATCCAAGCAAAAAGGATGTGAATAACCTGAAAAAAAAAACAGAATTTGTTAGGAAATACAAGTACATTTTTATCAATATTATGCCTCAACTTATCATTAATACATGCGCACAAAACATTTAGTAACAGGTGGAAAATTGTTAAAATTGCATTTCATATTTCTTGACAAATTCCTTTTTTTTTTTTCAGGTTATTCACATCATTTTTGTTTGGATAGTTTGTAAATGTAAACATTTACATAATTGAACGTTATTTTTTGCACTAAAACAATTTGGAGTTGTCATTATTCATAGGTTTTTATTATGATATTTTTGAGTTTGATGCCCTAACTTGCACTTTGCAAATTCATCCCACGGGCCGGAAACTGAAGCACTGTGGTGCTGTTTATCTTCCCATAATAATATACATTATGTAGCCTAGATCAGATTTGTCAAACTCATTTTAGTTCAGGGGCCACATACAGCCTAATATGATCTGAAGTGGGACGGACCAGTAAAATAATATAAAAAATAGGATAAGAACTGATAAATAATGTCAACTACAATGTTTTCTCTATGTTTTAGAGTGAAAAAAGCAAAATTCCTTAATGAAAATGGTTACATGTACGAACTGCACTTGAACATAACATGAACAAATATGAACAACCTGAAAGTTCTTAAGAAAAAAAATTGCAATTTTAATAATATTACGCCTTAGTTTATCATTTATACATGTGCATCACAACTTACAGATCACAGTTGATCTACAAATGCACAAAACATTGAATAACATGCAGAATATTGTTCAAATTTCACATACTTAAGACATTTTTGTTCAGGTTATTCACATTTTTTGTAAAAGGCTAGTCTGTAAATGTAAACATTTGTATAATTTTGCTGTTTTTACGCTAAAACAAAAGAGAAAAAAATAGTTTTCATTATTTATAGGTTATTAGGATAGTATTTTACTGGTCTGACCCACTTTAGACTGAAATGACCTAAAATAAATTTAACATACTTGATTGTTAATATCATTAGTGTAATTTTTGCATTTCACAAATTCATCTCACGGGCCGGACTGGAGAGTTTGGCGGGCCGGTTTTGGCCCCCGGACCACATGTTTGACACCTGTGACATACAGAGATGAACAACCAATTCACAATTCACATCTATGGGCAATTTTAGGATGAACAATTAACCTATCAGTGCATGTCTTTGGATGATGGGAGGAAGTACCTGAAGAGAACCCACACAAACATGGGGAGAACATGCAAACTCCACACAGAAAGGTCCCTGGCTGGAATCGAACTCAGGACCCTCTTGCTGTGAGGTGCCAGTGCTAGCTAGATATTATCATAAAATACCTTAATTCAGTGAATTTCTTTATTGCTAAAAAAAAATAAAATAGTAGTTAAGTTTGACGTGAGAGTGTGGGAGAAGGAGCTGTCTGTGAACATAGATGAAGGAACATGGGATGCCATTTGGTCTTTGGCAAAAAAGATTTCGATTTGCACTCAGACAAGAGCAATACAACTTAAAATTTTACATAGGTTACATACAGAGTGGGGAAGCAAAATTTACAATATTTTGAGGCAGGGATTGAAAGACAGTGTATGACCAATTAGTTTATTGAAAGTCATGAGAATTTATTTGCCACAAGAAAATTGACATAATAGAAAATGTTTTTATTCTATGTGTCCTCCTTCTTTCTCAATAACTGCCTTCACACGCTTCCTGAAACTTACGCAAGTGTTCCTCAAATATTCGGGTGACAACTTCTCCCATTCTTCTTTAATAGTATCTTCCAGACTTTCTCGTAGTAGTTTTGCTCATAGTCATTCTCTTCTTTCCATTATAAACAGTCTTTATGGACACTCCAACTATTTTTGAAATCTCCTTTGGTGTGACGAGTGCATTCAGCAAATCACACACTCTTTGACGTTTGCTTTCCTGATTACTCATATGGGCAAAAGTTTCTGAAAAGGTATGGATAATAGTGTTAGGTATGATTATGACATCAATATATGTTTGGTTTCAAAACAATTGACGTAGTGCCTGCTGAGAAAAAACAACTAAATGTTCATTGTAAATTTTGCTTCCCCACCCTGTATATCCCCTCACCGCAGACATTTCTTCAGCTGCTCTCTTTCCTCTTTGTGTCTAAAGTATAAAATTGATGTGAGAACCTTAACTCATTGTTACTGGTCTTGTTGTAAACTGCAAAAATATTGGGCTGAAATTGTACGTGAAATGGAGACAGTTTTTCATACAGATATAGAAATGGACCCCATGTCATTGATCCTGGGTCTTCCAAGTAAAAATGTGAAAACAACAGTTGGTAAAAGACTGTATAATGTTCTAACATTTGCAGCAAGGAAAAATACTCTTGCAGTGGGTCAGTGACAAGATTCCTTCTATCTGTGGTTGGCGTAAAATAATTTTGGAACTGATCCCCCTAGAATATTTGACCAACATCATACATAACAGTGAAGATCAGTTCTACAGAGCATGGCGCCCATTTTTGGGACTATATTGGACCAGACCGTTCATCTACCCTTTTAAAAGGACTGTTATGAACCTCAATTATATTTATAAATATGACTCCCGTACATTATACGTCTGACCTACCACCTACTATATCAAGCTATATTTTTGTGTTTTATTTCTTATGTAAGAGCTGTAGTGTATGTTATGTTTTGTTTTGTGTCTAGTCTTTGGAAGACACTGTTTTGTTGAATGGGAAACAAAAAAACGGCAATAAAAACAATGAAAAAAAAAAAAGTTTGATGTGAGGAGCTCATTCTTGATATGCCATCAGAAAAACGTCCTCGTTCGTCACTTTACCGACAATAAGGTTAATTTCAGGGTTCATCTGAGTTCATATCTCTACTGTATCAGAGGGTTACTGTCAGCAAACCACATGCTTAAAGAGTCCCACCGGTCTGTTTTGTTTACTGAGAAACTTTGGCATCCTTGAGATGCCTCTCTGCTTTATCGCTCTGTCTTTCTGAACCAACTGCAGTATGCTAATCCTTGAAGACTTCAGCTCCCACCTGCCAACCCTCATTATTTTCATGCTATTTTTGAGATAAACAATGCAGAGTAGCTCAGTGCCAGTGAGATTTCTTTCCATCACGCAGTAATGAAGATAGAGATGGCAAACAAGCCAACAGGCAAAGAAACAATATAAGACTACATCAAATATTTTCTCATGCCAAGGTCAGTTACCTTGAATAATCATACACAATGATCAAATCTTTACTTAAAGAAAAACTAACGCTGTGTCAATTTACATTTATGTCAGTGACTTCTAATATTCACACAGATGTGAGTCTCATCAACAACTCACTTTTTAACAAACAAATATGTCTTCATGTTGATTTCTAGATGTAAACTGGGTGGTTGAAATTAGCAGGTTATTAAATAAAATAAAGAAAGATGTGAGTCATTAAGTGTAAAATCTAAAGCTTGTTTGCTGAAGAATGGGAGGAAACACTTGAGTTAAGATGATGTAAAGTCTTACTTCACACACAAGTTGAACCTTCTTTTAAGTTTAGGGATGCAACGATATGAAAATTTCATATCACGGTTATTGTGACCAAAATTATCACGGTTATCATTATTATCACGGTATTGTTGAAATTGTGCTCAAAATGTTCAAAAAGTACTTATACACACACTGAAATAATTTAACCAAGTTGTATTTTGAAAAAACAAAACAAAACAAAACAAATAAAATAATCGGCACAATGTACTTTCTGTTGCAGAAACATTCAAATATTAACCCTTAGTGGTCTGAGCCTTTTTTGTCCGTTTTTCAGTACTTTTGATTTTGCCTTTATATACTATAGAAACAAATGTTTAGCATACATGTTTGGTATCTTTTTTTTCAGCACAACTTCATCTATATCATCTATCTATTATTTTTTTCACTTTAACCTACTATAAAAACATAAAAGGCCAGAAAACACAAAAAAAAAAAAAAAAAAAAATCCGATTTGAAAAATATATGTAATGTATTGCATAAATAACACAAAGATGCTTAACAAAACTTTTCAGAGACTTTATAAGTGAATATTGGTTCCAAATATTCAGTATATACAATCAAAATGGTAATAAATTAAACTATACTCAAATATTTGACATAAAATCATAGCTTTACATTGTTTTGTTTTCCCCTTAAAGTGCGGTAATCAAACACGGTTATCATGATAATTAGAATTTAAACGGTAATACCAACCGTCTGCAATTTTACCACGGTTTATCGTTATACCGGTAATCGTTACATCACTATTTAAGTTTAACCCTTTCATGCACGAATTATGAGAACCTTAATCAATTTTTTTCCCTGAGTGTTTTTATTCCTCTTTAGGCATGAAAAAAACAATGCGATTGAAAAATTTCTTCTGAAAAATAAGTAAAAAAAAAAAAAAAACATAAAAAAATAATAATGAAAAAAAAAATTCTTATGAGCGTATTTTTCATGAAGTTGCAAAAATGTCCACCCGGCTGGACACCACACGTTTAATTTTTGATGCACAGAAACATGTATTTAATGATAAATTGTGTGAAAACTATGGGGAGGGCTTGTGATTCTGGGGGTTTATGCTCAGGAGAGATCTACATAATGTTACCAATTCATGCCAGAAAAGCTATGTAGTGTCTTAAAACTTTAATAAAGATATATCAAAAAAAAAAAAAAAAAAAAGAACAACAAAATCCATGAAGAGAACAGCTGTAGAATAGCTGTCCACTGGAGTGACCACTATGCATGAAAGGGTTAAAGAAAAAAAAACTGAAAACACTTTTAAATATGACTATTTATTTACTAATTTATGAGTGGTTTTATGCAAAGTAAGGACCAAGTCTAAGGACGGTAGCCCAGTTTGATCACATTCTCTGTGGTTCACTTCTGATGCAGAAAGGAGGAGAAGCTGAAAGAAAGATTGGTTCAAAGCAAACACCGGTGAACTGAGAGATCAGAGTGGTTTCAGTGCTTGTTTTCATGACAACTGTGTGTCTAAATTACAGGTTCCCCTTCCTTGTCTCTGCACCTCCTGCCCTCCCCCAAACACTAGGATGTTCTTGGCCTTATCTTAAACACCTCTATGCCCATGCATACAATTAACCCCTTCCCCCTCCTCTGTACTTCATCCTCCCACTCTTGACCATTGCCCACATTAACATAAGCACAATAGCTACATAGAGAAAAGGCAGTAGGCAAAAACCACAAACCAGTCTCAGAGCGCGTTACTATTCTTAAACAGCAGCTCGATTTGTCCTACTTGTTTGCACATTTACTTGTGGTTATCCAAAGTCTTTTGTTTTTACATCTTTCTTGTTGATGTCATTAACATAACCTGGGTTAAAATGTGTTGTGGGTCATAATAACTGCAGACCTCAGCCACTGATTTGAACATTTTTATGTGTTTAACTGAGCGGTTTATCCTCCCAGAGAATCAAATCAAAAGGTGCAACTGATGGGGCGTAAGATTAGATGTGCTTAGAAATGGCTTATTGGTATCACATGAACCAGAACAATGGCTCATTGACTTGAAAAAGACCAATTGATCCAGGAAAATTACAGACATTTCACAGTTGTTGATCTTATGGTAACGAGTGCTTTTAGGTATCGTGGAGTATAAAACAAACGGTGGTTTAGTGATTTGCTAGAAAGGACTCCTCGTAATGAGTTGATGCATCTGAATGCTGCTAAAATGATGAAGCGTCAGTTCAGACTACACTGAAAAAGAGGTTATAAATCCATGAAATGAGATTACTGAAGACGTTCTGTGTTGGTCAAAGGTTTATTGATTCACAGCTCAAATGTAGATATTGCCTCACCTAGTGACCAAACATAACACATGCTGTAAGAAATTCAGTCATGTCAAGAATACAAAAAAAATAAATACCAAACTGACCTCTATTATTGCATTGGAGGTTCTGCTAACAGTTTTTTGCAGGTAAAACATTAGGACTGGAAACACCATTTGAAATTAGTTTTTTTTTTTTTTTTTTAAAGATGTAGATAAATGTAGCTTATATATAAAAAAAAAAAAAAAAAAAAAAAAAAAAGACAAATCATCCCTAAATATATGAGGGAAGTAGGTAGTTCTGCAATGATGGAGTGTATAAAAATTATCTTTCAAGTAAAGACCATAAAGCAATTTGTTGAAAAATTCACAAACTTATCTTAACCAGAGTGCAAAAAGGTTAAGACAATACATTCAACAGTGTGACAAACCTATTTAGTGCAAATGCGATGTGACAAAGACACAGCTTAGAGCTGATTGGCAGAAATATGGCAATTTCTTTTGAAATGTCTTATTAAAATGCCAGAATTTCTGGTGCACTCAGTGAATATGTATACATTCAATAGTTGGAATGGTAAATATTAAAAGCAATGAAACCCTGTGTAAAGAAGATCCCTGACCAAACAGGTGTAAACTAAAACTGGCTATTATTTTTTACATTCAAAGAAAAAATGTAATGCATTAAACAAAAAATAATCTCCTAAACCAATATCATCAACCAAAAAAAAAAAGCATACATTCACATGTTAACAGTCAGAGTAGAATGAAAACCAAACTAAAAGGGACTTCAAGTATAATAAGGGATTAAAAGAGTGAATAAGAAATGGCTTCAAACAAAATACCACTAAACAACAGCTTTGAACTGCCTTTTGCCTGGAGGGCAACATGCAGGGTTAAAATGGAACCATGACTCAGTTTCTTTTCACACATGTGCAAATGTCCAGGAGGGAAAATGGGCTGTGGTGAGGGGGCAAAGGAGGACACGATGCATTTAGATGCAGTAATACAGCAGTCGGTTAGCCAACGTACCTTAAAGCACAGGTGTCAAACATGCGGCCCGGGGGCCAAATCCGGCCGCCAAAGGGTCTAGTCCGGCCCTTGGGATGAAGTTGTGAAATGTAAAAATTACACTAAGATTATAACAATCATTTTAGTTCAGGTTCCACAGTCAGACCAACTCAATCTCTAGGGGGTCAAACCAGTAAAATACTATATACAGGGTGGGGAAGCAAAATTTACAATGAACATTTAGTTGTTTTTTCTCAGCAGGCACTACGTCAATTGTTTTGAAACCAAACATATATTGATGTCATAATCATACCTAACACTATTATCCATACCTTTTCAGAAACTTTTGCCCATATGAGTAATCAGGAAAGCAAACGTCAAAGAGTGTGTGATTTGCTGAATGCACTCGTCACACCAAAGGAGATTTCAAAAATAGTTGGAGTGTCCATAAAGACTGTTTATAATGGAAAGAAGAGAATGACTATGAGCAAAACTATTACCAGAAAGTCTGGAAGATACTATTAAAGAAGAATGGGAAAAGTTGTCACCCGAATATTTGAGGAACACTTGTGCAAGTTTCAGGAAGCGTGTGAAGGCAGTTATTGAGAAAGAAGGAGGACACATAGAATAAAAACATTTTCTATTATGTCAATTTTCTTGTGGCAAATAAATTCTCATGACTTTCAATAAACTAATTGGTCATACACTGTCTTTCAATCCCTGCCTCAAAATATTGTAAATTTTGCTTCCCCACCCTGTATATCATAATACTCTATAAATATAAAAAAAAAATCCATATTTCTCTCTTTGTAAATGTAAATATTTTCACATATTTACACTAAAACAAAGTATAATTTCACAAAAAAATGTGAATAACCTGAACAAATATGAACAACCTGAAATGTTTTAAGAAAAGGAAGTACAATTTTAACAATATTCTGCCTGATTTTAAATGTTTTGTGTATTTGTAGCGATCTGTAAGTTATAATGAGCGTGTGAAAATGATAAACTGAAGCATAATATTGTTAAAATTACACTTATTTTTTTCAGTTTGTTCATGTTATTCACATTGTTTGAAAGGGCAGTTTGTAGATGTAAACATGTTCATTGTTTAATTTGACTTTTTTCACTCTAAAACAGAGAACATTTTGGAGTTGACATTATTTATATATTATTTTACTGGTCCGGCCCACTTCAGATCGAATTTAGCTGAATGTGGCCCCTGAACTGAAATGAGTTTGACACCCCTGCCTTAAAGTCATATAAAAGAGTAAAATATTTCCAGGCAGAAATGTGTAGGTAGGGGCAGAGATGCATAGAAAGGTGTTTGGGAATGAAGGCGTCCTACAGCAGATCTTTTATTCTGCTCTGGTTTGACAATTGATTTCTCCAATTGTTTGGGGCAGAAAGCTTTGATTGTTTATCCATGAACCAGGGAGACTCCGTGATGCAAAGCCCGCTTCCACATGTAGTATGTGGAGCGTGGAGTAAAGGGGAAGTAAGACCTGAATTCTTTGAATGTTGGGAAGGATTTCTCCTCGAAGCGTTGCTGCAGGAATAGTTTGGCTTTGGCCTTGAAGTTGGCCAGAGCCACGACATCCACTGCAAACACCTGCTCATCTACTGGCATCTTGCTCTGCGTGGCATCCTTTGAATGTGGGGGGTTAAACGAAGGCACGGCGGGACTTTTCAGATACTTAGTGCTCTCCACAAATGGATGCCCAGTCTGACTCTCCTTCTTCTCCATGTTTCTAGTTTCAGTGGCGAGGTTATCCAGACTCTGAGGCGCACTGATGCCTGCGCTCTGGAAGACTACCTTCTTCTTCTTCTTCTTGCAGTTCTGGCTGCTGCGCCACAGCCAGTAGAAACAAGGAGACATAGATGGAAACTTCAGCTTGAACTTTGTCAAGGACCACTTTGACCTCTTGATGTGAAGCTTTGCAGCATCTCTGAGCTGTTTTTTACTCATATACGCCAGCCTGAATCTTCTGTGATTTTGCCTGCAGACCCTCATTCTGGACTGGGCGGTGTTTGAGCGATTAAGGGGGACCGGTGACAGACTTTTGGGGCTTTCACTCTTGTCAGCATCAGAGCTGTCTTCACTGCTCCCCACACTGGTTTTATAGCCTCTGATGAACAGCATGGCTTCCCTTCTCCAGTTGTAGTAGGTCGATCTGGAGATGCCTGGGAAAAACCGTTTGAAGAGCCTGAATGGGAGGGAGGCATTCATGGCAATACAATTCTGCAGACAGCGCTTAGCTTCCTGCATATGAGCTACATTCTGAGCACGCTCTAGATCTAGCTTGCCAAGGGAGAGGCCAAACATGCTGGCCACGCTGTCGTGTTGGTCCGGTTCATCTTCCTTTGCGTCAGGGGATGACCAGGCCTCCTGTTCTGTGCTCTCTCCAGGACTGATCTCTCCAGTTGATGATGAAGCTGAGAAGTTCCCTCCAGTTTTTAGCAGCTCATGCTTCCAGTTGTAGTAAGATGACCTCGATATCTCTGGGAAAAACTGTTTGAACTGGTGCAAAGGAATCAGTTTCCCCTCCGTGTAGCAGGATTGCAGGAAATACTTCGCTTCATACCTGGCTGCCGACTTCTTGCAGTGCTCCTGCGTCTGCCTTTTCCAGCGGTAGAAGGTCCTCTTGGTGATGTTGTACTTGTCCTTCAGACTTGGGTAGGAAAGCTGCGAATCATCATTTAGCAACTCCTCACTCTTGATGGGGGACACCCTCTGATCACTGTCAGGACTCCCAAAGGTCCAGTCGGAAGTCTGGACGAGTGCAACAAAATGATTAGGTCTGAACGCAGACTCTGACTGCAGCTCACCGGACCACATGATGTGGAGCGTTAGCGGCTCCGAATCCTTTGGCCAGGTCCTGGGACGTATGATTCGGTTGAAATACGGTCGAATCTTGTGGTTGAACATGGGGTAGATGGAATAGATGTTTAACTGTAGGACAGAGGACAGGGCATACACATGCCACATGTTGGCATAGGAACCAGGGAAGCAGGATGCTTTGACATCTGCATCAAATATGGCCTCCAGGACGGCCACAGGCAGGTTAAGCATGTCCTCTGATTCTTCAGCGCAGAGACCGAAACGAACAGCCTGCAGCATCATTTTGGAATCGATCATCCCAGACAGGTAGTATCTCTTCCACAGCACCATTTCCACTACAGTACGAACCTGGTGGGACAATTATAATCATGTTAATATTGTAATGAAGTAAAAGTGTTTACATATTTCATATAACAGCTAAAATTTACTTAGGGGGTCAAATGAGTGGCCATTTTTGTCAAAAAAAATGTTGTAAGAAATGCATAGAACTGTGTTGAAATAATGCTAATACATTTGTGCACAGACTACTGACATTATTTGACAGTGGAAGCTATATTTTCAGAAATATTGGATTTTGAATAGCACGTGTATGTGAAAACTTTTGCTGGTGGACGGACGTGACATTACCCATGATGATCTGGTCAGTACCAGTACTTTATTAGTAATCAACTTATAGACTTACTGTTGCTAATTCTCCTCTTATTCATAAATGTTAGTATTGTGGATCTAAAACAATAACAGCTGACACAAAAACACAAAATGTGGCAGTGGACGGATGTGACATGGTTGTTACGGATCCCATCATACTGATGCTCGGCAGCCATGTCACCGTTTCCACAAATGATCCCTGTGCAAAAACTAGGATCAGAATTATTTATTGTATAGTTTATCATCATACTAAAGAGGAAATAACAAAATAGAATTGTTATTTCTTTATAAAAATGCTTATTATTAGAAAACTGTTGATTTAAAAAGTGACGTGTGACATTCTTAATGTATGTATTGGCGTAACATAAGCAGGATGGATCAGCACCATACTCCATATTGCAACCTGTAAAAATAAAACATGTGATATGTAGTATATAATCTTGTAAGAAAAACTGAGGAATCTAAAAAAATAGAATATTTGTTTTTCAGTTACAATATAACTTGGCCATTTGTGACATGAAAATATAGCATTAATTGTGATGAAATTGGACATTTTTGACCTGAAAACAGTTCATATGAGCATCAACATGTTGCAACAGAACTGAAATCCTGTCAATTTGCATAACTTGCATTTACCAACACAAAGTTCCTTTGGGGATTCACTTATGTTGAGTTCTTATGCACAGAGACAGAAATAAGACCTCTAAGCAAATTTTAGCCGATAAGCATGCTACTATAGCGTTAGAAGAGATTTTATAAGTAGATGTAAATGGGCTGCATTTATATACCACTTTTCTAATTTATTGCCACTGAAAACACTCGTGTACCTCATTCACCCATTTGTACACACAATCACACACCCAAGGAGAGACAACAAAGAGCACAAGGACACTTCACAATATCAACAGGAAGCAGCAGGGTTTGAACCACCAACCCACCTCACCTCCTGGGCCAGATTTAGTAGATGGCAAAGACTAATCATTATGATTTAATTCAGAGAACTGCATTAAAATTCAGCATCAGAATGTGTGACTATAAAAGTAGATATGCTCACCTGCAGCTCTAAGCTAAGATCAGTGTTTCCTACTAAAAGCATACTGACTGCATCAAACAGCATGTTGCCTTCTCCTGTACAGCTGAGGGGGATGAGGTCATGGGGGGCGTCAGGTGGGTACAGACCATGAGCCATGCGATCGATGCCTGTCCACTCAGGAAAATCATGGCACAGAGTCTTGGGCAGCTGGAAGGGAGCGAGGAGCTTGTCCACCTCCTGGGCAGCTCTGGTCATGGCAGCCAGACCAGAGGTCTCAGTGGCCTCCTGGAGATTCCCAAGTACAGAGAGCACAACCTCGTTCCTCTGAATCATACTGGAAACCTGAAGTGAGCTGGATGATGGAAGGTGGTGAGAATCAGACACAGCGTGGGGGAAAACTCTAGAAGACATGGAAGTAGACTGGGGAGACGTTTGTGCCATTTTAACCCTTTCATGCATGAATTATGAAAACCTTAATTGAGATTTTTTTTTCCTATTCCTCTTTACACATGAAAAAACAATGCAATTGAACTTTTTTTTAAATAAACCTGTATTTTATGAAGGTAGATTTGTTTCTTTATTATTTTAACTAAAAAAAATTTTTTCAATAAACAAAGTGTTTGAATGCAACAACAACAACAACAAAAATTCAATCCAAAAATTGCATTTGAACCCTTTTTGTCTTTGGAGTGATTTTTTTTTTTTTTTTTTTTTAATTTAATTGTATTTATTTATTCATTTTTTTGGTTAAAGCAATAAAGAAACAAATCTACCTTCATAATTTTTTGTGGAATTCCAAAAATGTCCACTCCACTGGACACCATGTGTTTAATTTTTCAATATCAGAAAGTGACATACAAAATCAAAACATTTTTAATGCAGCTAATCTGATGTTTTCTCACATTTTATCATATGCACAACTTTTATTAGCAATTAATTTACACTCAAATATGACACTGCAGATCAGGTTTATCAAGAACAGCAAAGTTGTAGTAATGGGATGAATGTCAGTGTATGGGATGGTGCAAAAGTGTCCACTGTGTTAACTCATATCGAATTAAAACAACAAAACCCATGAATATATTAGAGAACAGATGTAGAATAGCTGTCCACTGTAGTGACCAATATGCATGAAGGGGTTAACACTACCCAGATAGCAAATATTTTGGCAGTATTATGGCATACATTTGGCATTTTTGGCTTTCTTTTGGCATTATGAAAACCTTTAGGCTTAATTATGGTATGATTCAGGTTATCCATAATAGATATGGAGGCACCAGCAGTATATGGCTGAGTTAAGGCGTATGTGTGGTTAACCAAAAGACTGAGCAAAGAGCGGGATCAAGTATAGGGAGTGTATGGCATGTTTATGGCAAGCCAGAAGATTGACTAAAGAGCAACAAAATCTTATTCCATATATGGATGTGTTTTGGTTGCGTTTTGGCATATTTCTGTAAAGCCAAAACACTGCGCAAAGAGTGGTAATTTTTTACCTCACTTCATTTTAAAAGCATGATCAACACAAATTTTAGGTGAATTTTGGCCTCCTTTTGGGTCAGTTTTGGCTACTTTTTGGCTGGATTATGGGGATTAGGGGCTTTTCTGGAACAATTATGGCTATATTTTGGAAGTTGAAAATGTGGCTTATCAACATCTACAGTTGCCGACACTAAAAGACAAGCCTGTTGTGATGTTTTGATGTTGTGATCAAATGTTGTGATATTTTATTCTCTTTTAATTGTATAGTAAGTGTTCGGATATGTATCTTGTATTATATTGTACAGGTATTGTGTGTTTTGTGCTCCCTTAACAGTCTGTTATGTATGTGTTATTTGTTACATAAGTGCCCTAACCATGTCTTTCTTCTGTAAATGTTTTTTTTTTTCTTACTGCCTGTTTAAAACTTGGCCAGGGGACTACAGATGAAAACTAGCCTTCTGGCTAATTCTGGCTTTTTTTTTAAACCATGTGTAACCATGTGTTTTATGAAATTGCATTGTCCCCTTTCAAATAAACTAAACTTTTGGGTGAATTTTGGCTTCCTTCTGGTTTGATTTTGGCTTGCCAATTTAGGGCCCATACATCCACCCAGAACTTTGCCAAAATGGCATGCCAGTTTTGGGCCAAATTTAAGCCATAATGATTTTACTACCTGGGTATGTATATGCTTAGTCTTTGCACACATAAAATGTACACAAATATAAATATGAGCATAAAAGATACATATAAATGAAGGAGCAAAACCAAAAACCGGCGTGACTACAGGCCCGTTTCTCTAGTTTTACGTCATCTTTACGCACGGCAGCATGGCGGCTGTGCGTAAAGTTCAACCAAACTTATATTAAAGTAAACCAGCGTGGAATTACGCGTCGCCAAGCGGCTAAAACCAGCCGCAATAATCTATAAATGTAATTTTATGTAAATATTCACAACTAATTCAGACGCTATTTATGATAACAGGCCTTCATCCAAGAAAGTGCTGCGCCACAATGGTTTTGCCAACGTGTTTTCAATCAGTAACAACAAATGGAACAGTTTACAAACATAGCGTGCCATTTTAAAATAAATAATTACAGTATAAGTTAATTAATGAAAACGTACCTGAGTGTTTAGGGTCTGCAATTGTCTCAAAGTCAGTGAAGTCACTTTGGAGTGCAGGGTTTCACAGATGCCTTTTGCTCCTCTTAGAAGTTCTAGTCCATTGTATGCGTTCAGCTCCAACTGGGCTGTGCTCCAGCTGCACCACTGGAGAGGGTTTTCTGCCAGTGATAAGCAGCACCTCCCTTCAGGAAATTGTCAATCGCCGATTCGCTTTTTTGTCTGTGCGCTGAGAAAACACCTCCTCCTCCTCCTTCTCCTCCTTCTCCTCCTCCTCCCCCTCCGACTACAGCCAGGGTCAATTTCAATGTGAAGTGTTAACAAAAGCCAATGTGTTACAGGCCATAGGAAACACATGAAGGAGAAGAGGCAGCCCTGCTTCCATTCACAGGTTTCGGTTTCTAGGGGTTTTCTCACAACACATTTCTTGCTTTTCTTTGTCAAAGCCAATTCCAGATGTCAACAGTTCACTTTCAAGGTTATTTGTCAAGTGCTCTTGGAGTCAAAAGGCAATGTTTTTTTTTTTTGCATACAAATGAATCAAGTCTTAAGTTATGGTAAAGATTTGTGTTAACACATATATTTCCACAAATCTGCAGCATGGTTGTGTTTAAAATATAAACACATTTTTACATTTTTAAGGCATTGGTAAAAGATGATATGTGTATTTGTATGTTGTGTATATGTGTAAACATATGTATGTGTATATGGATAAATGAGTGTGTGTGTGTGTGTGTGTGTGTGTGTGTGTGTGTGTGTGTGTGTGTGTGTGCATCGATATATAAATATAGAGGAGTAATGTAAAAGGAAGAGGGACATATAATATTGGAGGGAGAGGGGGTGGGATTAAATAAGTTGCACTTCTTCCCACCCCCTTTCGGGCATGTAAATGGAACTATTGTGCTTTTCTTCTGCCTAAGATTGGGTCCACAGACAAATGCCCACAACCTTAATGAAAAAAGAGACAAATGCCCACAACTTTATTTCATAATATTTTATTAGCAACAAAAGTAACAAAATTATATACATTGTTAGTAAGGAAATGCAAAAAACAGTACCTGTGATATCCCATTACCTCTGTATGTAGACATATTCATAGCTACTGAGGAAAAATGTTACATGTTAAATTAAACAAACACTACAAGTCCCATCGCCTGAGGATTCATATGTGAAATATTCACCTCGACGAGTTATAAACTTAAAGAATATGTTAAAGTCCCATGTAAGGAAAATCTGTATTCGCATTTACATGTTAAATTGAACTGTCCATTGCATTTTTATTTAATGTAGCACATACCATGAAGTACCCTCACACAGATCAAAGACGCTGTAAGGGGTGGTCTGCGGGCAGTCAAGAATGCCACTGAAGACAATCTGTTTAAAAATTATGTATATATGTATATATATATATATATATATATATATATATATATATATATATATATATATATATATGTGTGTGTGTGTGTGTGTGTGTGTGTGTGTGTGTGTGTGTGTACATGTAGCACCTGAGTATTCATAAAATATTCTCCAGAAAAAGAAATCAAAATTAAACTGTCCTTTTGCATTATTTTAATGTATTCACACATCATAAAGGCTTCATTCAGATCCTGTATCAGTAATGTTACAATGACGTAACTATCTGGACTATTGTTGCTAAACAACTGAATACTGATTACATATGTAGATATCTGCAGTACATATGTACTTAAAATATCTGCAGTATTTGCATGCTTCATGTAGTTCCCCCATTGGAATAATGCCATACTACAAATTGTGGGCATTTGTCTCTTTTTTCATTACGGTTGTGGGCATTTGTCATGGAATCCTAAGATTGATATGATTCTTGATATTTGTATTATTATGTGTGTTCTGCCAGTGCATATATGTTAAATTTCATTGCATGTTCGGAATAAATCACTAAATCTAATCTAAAATCAATGTCTTCTCATTGAAGAAAACTGAAATGACTTTATTAGTGTAACGTGTTGCCTTACTTGTATTAGTATTATTTTTATGGGTGGGTTTCACATTTAACCCTTTCATGCATAGAGGTTACTACAGTGGACAGCTATTCTACAGCTGTTCTCTTTTATATTCATGGGTTTTATTATTTTAGTTCCGTATCAGCCAACACAGTGGACACTTATGCATCATCCCATACAATGCATTTCGTACGGTTACTGTAACTATGCTGTTCTTGATAAACCTGATCTGCAGTGACATGTTTTAGTGTAAATCAACAAACAAAACAGGTTTTTTTTGCATATTATCTCCATGAAATGAATAATAACTATTATTAGAGTATGTAAAAATGTGGGAAAACATCTGACTAGCAGCATTAAAAATGTTTTTATTGCATACTTTTCCATATCACTTTCTGATATTAGGTTTTAAATACATGTTTCTTTGCTTGAAAAATTAAATGCACGGGGTCCGGCTGAGTGGACAGTTTTGTAACTCCTTAAAAAAATCTAACCTAAATCGCATGTTTTTTTCTTGCCTAAAGAGCACTAAAACACACAAATATTGTGACCAAGGTTCTCATAATTGCATGAAAGGGTTAATTATCAGCCTAAACCCCAGAGACAGTATGAGCTGCAGTTTGTGGATTAGAGTGGATATGTGCAGACAGGGTGTGGAGTGTTATTATGTGAGGAGAGGATGGCTCCTGAGCTCCAGGTCTGCTGGGTCCTCTACTGTATCACTTCTAACACCTTTGCTCCTGCCTTTTGCAGGATTTCAGTCATCAAGGCCTTTTGTTCCACACAGGCACAACAATCCCAGTGACTCTTCCCAACCCCCACCGCCCCCCACTGTAGACCCCAACCCTATGGCTTTGGCCATACACACACACACCAGGGGACAACAGCATTTGGCCCCCAGTGATCTGTCCACTCCAAGCACTTGGCAGACACACTGGTGCCTGAGTTCACTGAGGTTCATGGCTTTGACTCAAAGCTTATCAGCTATTTCAACTATGTGTGTTTAGTTTCCTTTGTTTGGCTTCCCTGGTTAGATTTCATTACAAGTTTTTTATATGAGTCGGAATCTGTCCAAATATTCAGTTCTGCCTCAATTAAAAGTGTCCTTCATTGAAGTAGGGGTCACCATCTTTATTGTAAATGCATTACAGGTCACATGTTGTTGAATTTTTTTTTGTTATTTCAGCAGATTTTTATTTATTTACTTATTTGGATTATTTGATAGGGACAGATACAAAAGACACAGACCAACTGTAACACAGCAATCCCATGCATGCATCATAGTGCTTACAGCAAAAGCTCATTTGCAGCACCGCTCCCTAGACGGGCCTTTATGAAAAGTTAAAATACAGAAAGGAATGGAGAGACAATGACCTTTTACATACAAAACTGTGGTATAGGAAAGAAAATAATCAGGTTAAAACAAAGAAACAGATAAACATTATACAAACATTAAACATGAGTACACTGCTGTTTCTGGCACATCCATTTTTTTTGTAAGTTAATGTTTACTGCAGTTCCTATAACCTCAAACTGACTCCAAGTTTCGAATGATCGATGACGATGAAATCTTCTATAAGAGCAGGTCAGAGACGGTCACTTCTCTACAAAGATACATCAGTGGAGTCGAAGGAAAAGATACATTTTAAATATATTGTGCAAAACGTTGAAACTTCTGTGTATTTAAGCTTCTCAAAGCCACGGTAATTAAGCTGAAAAAATGCCGAGAGACTTCTTTGTTTACAGCTTATTATTATTAAAGAGATCATTTAAGCAAACCTCATTACAGACCCTGGAGAAAAGACTCTGGCTTTAATGTATTCACTGTTTGGCAGAAACATTCTGAGCGTGTTGCATTTTCCTTGAATTATGAGTTCAGGGACAGACTGTGCCATTTCTTTCACTGTAGTCCTGAATTCTCTCACCTTTTACATCTTGTCTTCACCAAGGTTATTGTCGTTGACGAAAACTAACGAAATGACGAAAACTAGAATTGTAAAAATGTTTTCGTTAACTGAAATAAATAAAAACTGTAATTAAAAGAAAAAAATTATAACTAACTGAAAGTGTATTGTGCGTTTGCAAAACTAACTAAAACGTACAAAAATTCTAGATAAAATCCCCTTCATTTTCGTCTTTGTAAATGTCGGATTGATATAAAATCGATTTATTTCCCTCAAACAATTTTAGCTGCTGGCACCAGATGATATTTAACGGTCTGTCACTTGTCGTCACTAGTGGTTTAGAGTCATCTTCTGGTCCCCACTCTACCTGGAAACATGGAGACTAAAGTTGGGAGAAAGCAGCAGAGTCCTGTCTGGGATTTATTTGAATACGACGGAGAAGAAGAGAAAAGGTACGACAAAACTAAAATTAATACTAAAACTAAACTAAAACTAAGCATTTAGGGAAAAAAATGAAAACTAATAAAAAACTAGCAAACCTGCTCTAAAAACAAATTAAAACTAACTGAATTACAGAAAAAAATCAAAACGAAATAAAACTAAACTATAATGAAAAATCCAAAACTATTATAACCTTGCCTTCAACACCCCCGCTCTTACAGAACAGCCCCAGTTCGTACCTATCTGGCTAATGTTACATTACTTGGGATTTATTTGAATACGACGGAGAAGAAGAGAAAAGATAAAACAAAACTAAAATTAATGCTAAAACTAAAGTAAAACTAAGCATTTAGAAAATAACGAAAACTAATGAAAACTAGCAAACCTGCTCTAAAACGAATTAAAACTAACTGAATTAGAGAGAAAAAAAGTCAAAACTAAATAAAACTAAACTATGATGAAAAATCCAAAACTATCAGAACCTTGGTCTTCACACAGTTAAAATCAAGAAAATGGTCACACTCAAATGTGATGAACATTTTTTACTTCCAGTTCATGTGACACATCAACAGCAGAGACCTCGAGGTAAATAGTTTCTCGTCTTTGTTCATTCATCCTCCCTTTTCTTGTCAATGTTTGTGTCTTCACCATCTCTACAACCCCCTCAGCCAATCACACACCTTAGGTGTGTAGATTAGCTGTGCTGCACTGCACTGTGAACACAGTAGTGGGCTGGCTGAAAGTATTTAAAATGCAAATAAGGAAACCCTGGGCCCGGCTCCGGTAGTCGCTCACCTGCTGTGGCTGTGTGTGTGTGTGTGTGTGTGTGTTTGTTTGTATGCATATCCAGGTGTGACTGTGTGTATACCGGCAGCAAGAGCTCAAGACTAAGGCCAGCAGTATCCCTTAAACAACATTTAATCTGGCATGTTTGCATTGAACTTTACCAGCTAATTTGTTTTGCACTGAACATCAATCAGTCCTTCACTTGAGTATCAGAGGAATATAGTGTATGAGCACTCAGGTATTTACTCAGTTAGTCCTGTGTTCTTTGGATTGTGTGGCTGCTTTTTCACCACATACTGGAAATAACTAAGATTTTGATTTTTCTTTCTTTCTTTCTTTTTTTTTTTTTTTTTTTTTTTTTACATTGACAGTCAGTCAAAGTCATATAACTCTGAGTATAAATGAATATACTCATCCATATCACCTAAGATTTGTGAATGATTCAACCTTAAAAACAATTCCATTTCCAATGCAGTACAAGTGAACATGTGCAAATGTTACTTTAAAAATAGACACTTGATCAGTTACTATTTTGAGGTGTTTTTATTTACATTTCCATTACATTCATGCATTTGGCAGATGCTTTTTTCCAAAGTCACTTACAGGGGAAGATTAACAATTAAGCTTTCTCTCTCTACTTCTTTTGTAAAGCACTTTAAAATAACCACAGTGGACCAAAGTGCTGTACAGAAGAAGAAATAAAAACCATAATAAAATAATAGAATAAAATACAAGAATAGATTAAAGACATAAAACAGCTGTACAATTAAAAAACAATGTCGTACAGGAGAATAAAAAAGCTAAATTGTAGACTAAAATACAACAATTGATTAAAAAGACATAAAAACGGTTGTACATTTAAAACAGTGAGAAAAAAAAATACCAAGTAAAACAATAGAATAAAAATAATAATACATTCAAAATGGAATGTTTGAAAGTGCAAGGACAGGAGGTCTTCAAGAGCTTCTTGAAGATAGACAGGGAAGTGAGAAGTGATGACTGATTTATTAAAGATTTGAACAAAAAAAAGGAGCGACCTCCTTTATTTCCATGCAAACATGTAAAGTACGTTGTGTCATTCTGCTTATAGTAAAGGTGAAGCACATATACAGTGATATGAATACAAGAACGGTGGAATGTGAGGTAGAAAAATCTGTTTTTCAACACTAAAGTGCTGAATGTTGAGGTTAGATACTTTTAAATGACTTGAACAGCAAAGTGAATAGAGAGAAACTACATTAACCCTTTCATGGATAGTGGTCACTCCAGTGGACAGCTATTCTCCAGCTGTTCTCTTGTATATTCATGGGATTTGTTGTTTTAGTTCCATATCAGCCAACACAGCGGATACTTCTGCATCATCCCATATGCTCCAATTCACACCATTATTGTAACTTTACTGTTCTTGATAAACCTGATCTGCAGTAACATGTTTGAATGTAAATCAATTGCTTGTTATTATTATTAAACAGTGTTTGTTTTTTTGTTGTTGTTTTTTTACTAAACATACTTTTTTTTTTTGCATATAATCTCCACAAGGTGAGTAATGAGTAGTATTAGAGTGTGTTAAAATGTGAGAAAACAGATTAGAAGCAGTAATTTATTTATTTATTTTTTATTATTGTTTCATAGTTTTCAAGTGATGTATCAGTAAATAGGTGTTTTTTTGCTTCAAAAATCAAATGCATGGTGTCAAACTGCATGGACATTTTTGGAACTCCATGAAAAATAGATTCGTAACAAAATTTTCAATTGCATTGTTTGTTTTTTTTCATGCCTAAAGAGGAATAAAAACACTCAAGAAAATAAATCTTGATTAAGGTTCTCACAATTCATGCATGAAAGGGTTAAAATACACACTTAACTATGGAAAAGATATTTAAAGTATAATTCCCATTCAAATTTGAAACTGTATATTTGGTCTTGAGATCAGATGTTCTGGGTTCATCTCACAAATATATATTTAACGTCCTATTGTTAGCAAGTAAGAAAACACTCACCAGGAGATGGATGTCTGCTGAAGCTCCTACATTCGAAAATTGGATAGCCGTGATCCACGAAATTTTTGTGATGGAAAAACTCACATTTTCTTTACGACTTGAGCAAGAGAACTTTAAAACTTGTTGGGCGCCTTGGATTACATATATAACCTTAGCAAACCTGACTTTGACTGAACATAGAAGATGGTACTAACTCTCTCCCCTCAAGTTTTTTTTTTTTTTTTTCTGTGCTACTCTTAAGTTCATGGTTGCCTTTTGTAGCTGAATATCTTAATATTAAATGTACATGTGCACTGTTAGGTCCTTTTTTTTCTCTCTCTTTCTTCTTCTCTCATTGTATTATGACTATGAATGATGTCTTGCCTTGTGTGTATACATATAAATGTATTTATGCATCCCCCTTTTTTTGTTTTTTCTTGTCTTGTTTCCTGAAAGTGTGGTTGGCTAAATGTACAGGCTTGTCAATATCATTTTTACTATCCATTTTTTTTTTACGTACTTATTTAATTTACTTATACTATCTTTTTTTCCCCTCTCTCTCCTCCTTTTAATGATCATTATTGATACCCTTTTCTTTTCTCTTCTTTTTCGTCCTTTCATGCATAGTGGTCACTACAGTGGACAGCTATTCTCCAGCTATTCTCTTGTTTATTATTCATGGGTTTTGTTGTTTTAGTTCATATCAGCCAACACAGTGGACGCTTATACATCATCCCATACACTGTAGTTCATCCCATTACTGTAACTTTGCTGTTCTTGATGAACCTGATCTGCACTAACATGTTTTAGTGTAAATCAATTGTTATTTGTTAGACAAGAAGTTTTTTTTTTGCATATTACCTCCATGAAGGGAGTTATAACTAGCAGTAGAATATGTTAAAATGTGAGAAAACATCAGATTAGTAGGACTAAAATCTTTTCATTTGTTTTTATCTCACTTTCTGATAATGGGTTTTAAACACGTTTCTTTACTTCAAAAATTAAACACATGGATATTTTTGTAACTTCATTAAAAAAAAACTCAATTGCTTTTTTTTCATGCCTAAAAACAAGAGGAAAGAAAAAATTCTTGACTGGTTGTCATAATTTGGGCATGAAAGGGTTAAAAAAAAGAGAACAGTGTACTTTGTATAGTTGATGTCTTGTATAATATCTTATAAGACAGTTCGCAATAAACATTTGAGTAAAAAAATAAATGAAAAATACACACTTTAAGCAGCAGGACAAAGAAAACACACACATTGCAGGGTAAATGTTGGCTGTAGACTTAAGCGTATCGGACACAGGCGTATTCAGTGGACTCACAGACAGGACCCCAGGGTCTGTCCAAGCCAAGAGGGACTGTCACCTCAGCATAGACGACGTCATCTTCATCCATAACCTGCAAACACACAGAAATATAAACATTTAAAGTGGAATTCCATCAGGCTAGGATTTTGTTCTTCATGTTTTTTTATGAGAATTAACTCACGTCGTTGGCGCTGCTTGAGTAACATGATTCATTAGACTGATTCATTAGGTTGTCTGAAATATAAAAAAAAAAAAAAAAAAAATAGAATATAAGGCAATGGTAGAGATGTTCAGTTCTGTGTGGATCATTTTAGAACAATCAGGGCCCGTATTCCTAAAGATTCTGAGAATCCTCTCACAGAGCTCCTAACTGAACCTAAAAATTCCAAGCAAGGAGTCTTAGTTTAGGAGTGATTCCAGAACACTCTCAGAGAACTCTGAGCAAGGAATGGACAGGAATTCCTATCTTAGTGAGGAGGTGTGGTTGACCCCGTTGCTAGGTATGAGTCATCACTTCAAAAGCTGTGATTGGTTGATCCTAAAAGCTAGAAAAAATATACTTTTGGTGATAATGGGCAAGGGATGGACCCTCTAATCCACAGGTGTCAAACATGCAGCCCGAGGGCCAAATCCGGCCCGCCAAAGGGTTCAATTCGGCCCCTGGGATGAATTTGTGAAAAGCAGAAATGACAATGAAGATATTAACAGTCAAGGATGTTAAAATTATTTTAGGTCATTTCAATCTAAAAATAATCAGACCAGTAAAATACTGTCATAATAACCTATAAATTATGAAAAGTGCAATTTTTTTTCTCTTTGTTTTAGTGTAAAAAACTTATATTACACAAGAATATTTACATTTACAGACTGGCCTTTTATAAAAAAAAAAAAAAAAAAAAAAAAAAAAAGTGAATATCTGAAATCTCTTAAGAGAGGAAGAAGATATTAACAGTCATTCTAGGTCAGTTCAGTCTAAAGTGGATCAGACCAGTAAAACGCTATCATAACAACCTATAAATAACGAAAACTGTAAATTTTTGTCATTGTTTTAGTGTAAAAAAAAAAAAAGTTAAATTACACAAAAATGTTTACAATTACAGACTAACCTTTAATATAAAAAATGTGAATAATCTCTTAAGAGAAGTATGTGGAATTTTAATTATATTCTGCCTGTTATTTAATGTTTTGTGTATTTGTAGATCCACTGTGATCTCTAAGTTGGTATTCACATGTATAAATGATAAACTAAGGCATAATATTGTTAACATTACACTTATTTTACTTAACAATTTTCAGGTTGTTCGAGTACAATTCGTAGATTTAAACATTTTCATTAGGGAATTTTACTTTTTTCATTCAAAAGTTATTATCCTATTATTTATTATAATATTTTACTGGTCCGGCCCACTTTAAATCATATTAGGCTGAATGTGGCCCCTGAACTGAAATGAGTTTGACACCCCTGCTCTAATCGATAAACTTAATCCTAGAATCTAATCCTATGAAGACTGTGTAATTGTAAATAATATTTCACATAAAAGAAAATATCTGTTAAATGAATAGTCAGCTATACTTTAAAATTATCCTACAAAATGTGTGAAAAAACTCAGGCTCACTTGCACAGTATTCACATAGTGATACTTATATTTATTTGCTCATATTAATTGGCTTGCTGGTAATTTTTGCACTTTCAACTTTCAACATTTCAACTCAATTTGGTATTAATGAGGGTAAAATGGCTCAGCTTTCATCAATGTCTGTGATTGCTGACCGGCCTCAGGAGGTTGTGACAGACCCACGTCACCACTGCTGCATTGTTGCATTTTCCCTGTTGCCAAATCCCTCAGTGTTGTGATGATTTTCATTTCAGGTGGTGTTGCATTGTGGCGCTGGGTTGGAGAAGTAAGTGCATCTCTAATGAGATCAACCACAAATATGACTCCTGCACAACCCAATCTGTTGCATTTAATTAATTCACTGTCATCCAGTGTTTGCAGAATATCCCTCCTGCCTCTTCCGTCGGCCATTTTGTCCTCTGCTTAGGGAACTCCTCAGCCCCTTAAAAGTCCTCTTCCCTGCTCTGAACAGATCTCACCTTAGGAGCTCTCTTAAGGGTTAGGATTCTTTAGGAATAGCTTTTATCTTTACTAGGATTTAGGGGAAATTCTAAGAAAACATCATGATTTAAAGAATTTTCGTAGAATTTGGCCACTAGGAGCAACTCTTTGCACTAAGAATCTTTTGGAATACGGGCCCAGATGTGTACAAAGTGTTACATTAAATGTCTGCGGTAAACCATTAACCTTTGCAAAATAGTTTCCATCACGTGAGGAACAGTAAAAACAGAACTTAGGGTATTGGCACATCCTAAGCACGCCAGCGTCTGAAAGGACTAGTTGCATAAGGAGGCACATATGCATTTGACCTTATGTGCTATAGTATGTAGCGCTATGTGACAATATCCCACCGTAGCAATTTCACCACACCCTACCTACAGATCTGCGACACTTACTTGCTTTTCTTTTGTTCACAACAAAAAGTACAGCCCCCGCTGTCAACACCACACACGCCACCACCCCCACAGCCACCCCAATCGCATCCTGGTTGGCACCTAAGAATCAAAACGACCGTTATTTAAGTCATGCAGGTTTTTTTTCCACAATATTCCACATGAAATTAATCCTGAATCTGATATATTGATTTAAGAAACAACAGGCTGGAGTGTGTCAGTTTGTACTGTCCACAGTTAATTTAGTTAGCACACTTTTGATGTTATTTATTCTACTTTTAAACTCATGTTCATGCAACTCACACAAAGGTTTGATAAACAGCAAAGGAAGTTAAAGTCACTGAGGATTCACTTTGACGCTGGATGTTTCTGTATTAACCCTTTCATGCATAGTGCTCACTACAGTGGACAGTTATTCTCCAGCTGTTCTCTTGTATATTCATGGATTTTATTGTTTTACTTTCATATCAGCCAACACAGTGGACGCCTATGCACCATCCCATACACTGACATTGAAAACATTACTGTAACTTTGCTGTTCTTGATAAACCTGATCTAACATGTTCAAGTGTAAATCAATTCCTTGTTATTGTTATTAGACTGTAATTAACAACAAAAGTTTGTTTTTTTTTTTTTTTTGGCATATTATCTCCATGAAGTGAGTAATGACTAGTATTAAAGTACACTACAAACAAAAAGTTAAGGATATTTCTTTTTTTTTTTTTGTCATTTTTTTTGTCATTTTTGCCATTTGTAAATAAAACTATGCCTGGTCAATAATTTTTTTTAAAATTCAATTCACACAAAAAATAGTAACAAGCATTGTGCAAAAATCCCAACTTAAAAAAAATAGCCCAAAAATTAAAAATATCCATAACTTTTTGTTTGTAGTGTATGTTAAAATGTGAGAAAACATCAAATTAGCAGCATTTAATGTTTTTATTTCATAGTTTTCACACAGTATATCAGTAAATACATTTTTCTTTGCTTCAAAAATTAAACACATGGTGTCCAGCTTGGTGGACATTTTTGCAAGTCCATGAAAAATAGCTTCATAAAAAAAAAAAAAAAAAAAAAAAATGCATTGTGTTTTTGATGCCCACAGAGGAATAAAGAAAACAATATCTTGTTAAATGTTCTCATAATTTATACATGAAAGGGTTAAAGATATGAAAATACACTACTGTGAGAAAAATCATGCTATAATGACCATGCATATGTATTCTCAGTGTTCCAATACATGTGCAAATGAAGTATACATTAACCCAGAAAGACCCAGAGCTACTTTTGTGGCGGTTCCCTAATGAATTTTTCTCTAATTTTCACCTTTTTTAAGCAATGTATTACCATTTATTCTAATATTATGCTGTATAATTTGCATTTTTTAAGTGAAAATCACCCATTTCTCTATATTTAACCCATAAAGACCCAGTGTTACTTTAGTAGCAGTTCCAAAATATTTTTTTTTCTCTTTGTTTAACTTTTCTTAAATGATTTTGATACTGTTTGGTTTCTGTAAATTGGCTTAGAGTCTGGTTTTGACCAACTCTGTATGTAAAGTGTCATGAGATAACATTTGTTATGATTTGGTGCTGTTATATAAATAAAATTTGATTGATTGATTGATTGATTGATTGATTGGTTTTCCCATCTAAGTCACTTTGGAAAAAAGTGTCTCCCAAATGCATAAATGTAAATTTATCACAGTTTATTATGACATAATCATCTGTATTTTGTGTTTTTTCGGTAAACATCAGGTATTTTCCTAAATTTAATCCACTGATCATATAGATGTTCATAAAAGCTCAGAAGAAACTTGAGCTTTCTTACATCTAAAACAAAGAAAACAAAAGAAAAGGGGACTTTCTCCATAAAATACATCATTAATTGAACATAAACCCAGTGTGTATGTCCACTGTCATTTATCCAATTCCATGGGTTTTACTGGTGAATCAATGTTGTAAAAGATGACAGTGTTTCCATGGTAACTACAGAGCATTTGAACGTCCAAATGGGTCATATCTGATGACGATGAAAAGATGAATAACTATATTTTACACCAATTATTTACATGGATTGAAAGGACAAGTGGATCAACAGGTATTAAACAGTTTAGATCAGTAGATAGTTTTGGTCAGTGGTAAATGTTTGGATCTTTATGGGTTAATTTATTGATTATGTAGAGATCCATAAAAGCCCAGATTAAAGATGAGGGTTATTATTTCAGAAACATGGAAAACAAAAAAAAACCTGACTTTTTCAGTAAAATATATCATTCACTGAACATAAACCAAGTGTCTCCATCCACTGTCAGTTATCAAACTCCTCAATGTTGTAGAAGATGACGGTGTTTCCACGGTAACCACGGAGCCTCTGAACGTCCAAATGGGTCATATCTGATGACCATGAAAAGACGACCAATTATTTACATGTATTGATAGGATTCGTGGTATTAAGGCATTAAACAGTTTTGGTTACCAGTGGCTGTTTGGGTCTTTATGGGTTATGGGCTCATATTATATTGATTATCTACAAAAAATCACTACTAATTATTCTCAAAGATGTATGTTCAGGCAGTGCAGGTCTCCAGTTACACTTCTGCAAAGTCGGATAATTATAAAGTCTGTGGAACAACTTTCCCATCTGCCATCCCTGTCTGTCTGTCTTTCTATCACATTAACACCCATGTATTTTCATTTCTTGCATTCTATGAAAAGATGATAAACTGTATTTTACATCAGTTATTTACATGGATTGATAGAATTAGTGGACCAACAGGTATTAAACATTTTATATTAGTAACTGATTTTGGTCGCAAGTGGATGTTTGGGTCTTTATTGGTTAAATATGTACAGTAAATAGCACTAAAAATAAACATTTTCTTTAAAAATAAATATGAATGGTATAGAAGCTCGACAAGAACATCTGGATGAAGAAAAGAATAAAAGCAGCCGGAGTGTAAAGAAAAACAGAAACTTGGACGAATATAACACAAGATCATATAAGGAAACGTTCAGACAGTTGATTCAAGAGAGATCTAGATGGACTAAATTCAAAAAGTCACACTAAAATACTGACTTTTAGGCATATAGATCAGATTGTTCTGGTGTTTTAATGCTGATGTGCATATGCTGACTGCACTGTTTTGTTGTCTCTGAGACTGAGAAATGAAGATGTGCTCTCATTACAACACATATTTTACATTCAAAAGACAAAAAAAAAAAAGAAAATTCATAGGGAGCTACTGGTATTAGACCAGTTATTTTCAAACTTGGGGTCGGGATCCCACTTGGGGTCGCCTGAAATTTCTAGTGATTGATAAAAATAAAAATAAAAACTTACTAATAAAAATATATGGTGACAATCCCAATCCATAAAAGACATGACAAACTGTGAGTCTGAAACTGAAGCACTGTGGTTCTGTTTATCTTTCAAATGTTCATTGTGGTCAGTTTCAGATGCTGCAGCTCTTTCATAATTCATAGTTTGTTCAGTATTAATTGTCAGCCTTGTAAATCCAAGCTGGACTGACTGTACATATCCTGACCAAGGAAAATAAAATTCTCACTTTGTGCAGTAATCTACACCTGGCTTTACTACCTCTGTCCTCAATAATATACATTATATAGACTAAATATGTCTAAAATTAATGTTTATTTGCAACACAGCATAGCAAACTATTACATGATCAAAAAGAAATTAATTTTATTAAAAAAAAAAAAAAAAAAAGTCTCAGTTTTGAATATCTGGGGTTGCCAGAAATTTGTGATGTTAAAATGGGGTCACGAGCCAAAAAGGTTGGGAACCACTGTATTAGACAAACCAGAGGTGCTCATGGAGAGGGCATGAACACAGAAAAAAGACAAAATTCCAGGCACTCACTTGGTTGGAAAAATTAGAAACTGTAAAAAGCCTTTATTTCATGAGGCCTTCTTCAGAGTGGATTTGTCTTTTTTCTATTGTTCACACATTTTATATTATATATTTGACTTCTAAGATCATAACATAGCATAGTTAACACATATACACACAGTACATATACAAGTTCATTACAAAGACTTTTTATACTGCAAAAAAGAGCAATGTTGGTTTTCGTGAACACACAAATCCACTATTTTTACAAACTAAAACTTTAAAACTCATTGACCTTGTGGAATTCAAAACTATTCAAATAATGTATAAAGCAAAAAATAACTTACTGCCGGATAATATTCAAGAAATGTTTTGTGAAAGAGAGGGAGTCTATGATTTAAGGGGAAAATTTTATTTAAAGATTCATAAAGTACGAACTATGTTAAAAAGTTTCTGTATCACCACCTGTAGAGTAAAATTGTGGAACAAATTGTGTTTGGAGATAAAAACAAATATCAAACATAATTCAGTTTAAAAAAAGATATAAAGAATTGATTCTTAAGAGGTACAGTATTTACCCCTTTCATGCATAGTGGTCACTACAATGGACGGTTATTCTACAGCTGTTCTATTGTTTATTCATGGGTTTTGTTGTTTTAGTTCCAGATCAGCCAACTTAGTAGAGCTTATGCACCATCCCAAACACTGCAATTCATACAATTATTGTAACTTTGCTGCTCTTGATAAACCTGATCTGCAGTAACATGTTTTAGTGTAAATAAATTGCTAATTGTTATTAGACTGTAATTAACAGTTTACTGAAACAAAAAGTTTTTGGGTTTTTTTTGCATATCCTCCTGAGACACAGCAATGCATTTTGTCCTCTGTAGGGGACAAAAGTTTGACAGTTTAACTTAAAAAAAATACTGTCCATTGCAAAGGATATTCCATGAAAAAAATCAATCAATTAATAAAAATAATTTTTAAAATGTATCTGAAAAAAACTGTTGCATTATGCAGTTTCCAATCAAGACAATTTTTTAATGTAAAAGTGCTAAAGTTGTCAATTTCCTGGGTCTCAGGAAATGAAATGAGTTATAACTAATATTAGAGTATGAAAAAAATGTGAGAAAACATATGATTAGCACTCATTAAAAATGTTTTCATGTCATAGTTTTCACACAGTATATCACTTTCTGATTATGAGTTTTAAATACATGTTTCTTTGCTGCAAAAATTAAATGCATGGTGTCCGGCTGAGTGGACATTTTTGTAACTCCATGAAAAATAGGTTCATAAAAAGAAAAAAAACAACAACAAAAAAATCAATTACATTGCTTTTTTTATGCCTAAAGAGGAATAAAAACACTCAAGAAAAAAATATTGACTAAGGTTCTCATAATTCATGCATGAAAGGGTTAATGAGGCCTGTTTGTTTATGGATGACGTTGTACTGATAAATCTGCTGTAATTATTGAAGAAAATGGTTGAATTGTTGAGTCTGTTTCTATGACTGTACTGCCATGAACATATTGTTGTGTTTAATTCAGTTACTGCATTATGTATTTGTTGTGGTTCGATGCTAAAATTAGGAAAATAGTATTGTATAGTATAGTGATAAAGGTGTAAAAACACTGAGGGGTAGGATTAAATAAGTTTCTACTTCTTCCTACTCCTTTTTGACCATGCAAAATTCAGACTTGTATGTCCTTGAAGATAGATTCTGTCCATTTAAATGTTTTATTTTGTTTTGTTTTATTTTGTTTCTTTGCATGTTCTAAATAAATAAATAAATAAAATCAAGTGTTTCCTGTGTATCAGTAAGTTACCTTGCGGTGGAGGGTCCGGATACGAGTTAATAACAAGTCCTCTTCCTTTCTGTTTGACATCTGTAAAATCAAGAGCAGCACAGTTAATCCTTTTACATCCGACACTGTGGAGTCGACTGATACGGATCAGAAACACAAACCTGGGAATGTGATCAGAACCTCCTCTGAAGTCCAGGTTTGATCACCCACGCTGGCCTGGCATTTAAACCTCCTCTTTCCAGGACTTTGCAGGTTGACCGTCAGCGTTACATCACAGTCTGACTGCTGTTTCAGGTCATACTGGGAGTTGACTTGTACGGGCACGTCGTCTTCATCGACCCACCTCAGGCTGATCTGTTCAAACTGCTGCGTGAAACACCTTGTGTCCCGCACATCAGTGAGCAGAACACACTGCAGCGACATGGCTTTTACAGGCGTTACGTTCAACTCTGGGTTTGCTGACAGAGATGAAAGAAAGAAACTTGTTTTAATATATTATTTTTGGTGAAAGGAAAAATAAAAAAAACTAGTTAAAATTAGAATTAAGGAAACTGAAATTGAAAGAGTGTCTGCAACAAAATTTTTAGGCATTATAACTGATGACCAGTTAAATTGGAAAAAGCATGTAAACTTACTTAGATCAAAAATAACCAAAAGTATTACTACAATGCAGGGATGTCAAACATGCGGCCCACCAAAGGGTCCAGTCCAGCCCCTGGGATGTTTTTGCCAAGTGCAATTATTCCACAGTTTGAACTGAATTAAGCAAAAAAAAAAAAAAAAAAAAAAAATTAGCTTGAATTAAGGAAAAAATTTTGAATTAAGCCAAAAAAAAAATTAAAATCTTCAGTTAAGTAAAAAAAAAATCTTCAATTAAGCCAAAAAGAATCTCAAATTTAGCAAAAAAAATCATGAATTAAGCCAAAAAAAATATTCAATTAAGTAAAAAAAAAAAAAAAAAATCTAGAATTAAGCCAAAAAAAAAAAAAAAAAAAAATCTTCAAATAAGTAAAAAAAAATCTTGAATTTGGCCAAAAAAATCTAGAATTAACAACTTAGTTTTTTTTCTGTGTTTTAGTGCAAAAAAAATAACATTAAATGATGAAAATATTTACATTTACAAACTATCCTGTAACAATAAAATATGAATAACCTGAACAAATATGAAGAACCTGAAATGTCTAAAGAAAATTAAGCACAATTTAAACATTTTTTCTGCCTGTTCCTCAGTGTTTAGTGTCTTTGTAGATCTGATCCATAATGCACATGGACAAATGAGAAGTTGAGGAATAATTGCACTAAATTTTCTTACATTTTTTTAATCTAAATTTCATTTTTTTCTTTTTTTTTTTTTTTTTTTTTCAATTAGAATTAAGGAAACTGAAATTGAAAGAGTGTCGGCAACAAAAGTTTTAGGCATTGTAATTGATGACCAGTTAAATTGGAAAAAGCATGTAAACTTACTTAGATCAAAAATAGCCAAAAGTATTGCTATAATGCAGGGGTGTCAAACATGCAGCATGGGGGCCAAATGCGGCCCACCAAAGGGTCCAGTCCGGCCCCTGGGATGTTTTTGCCAAGTGCAAAAATTCTACAGTCTTGAATTGAATTAAGCAAAAAAAAAAAAAACAAAGCAATTATCTTGAATTAAGGAAAAAATCTTGAATTAAGCCAAAAAAAAAAAAAAAAATCTTCAATTAAGTAAAAAAAAAAATCTTCAATTAAGTAAAAAATTCTTCAATTAAGCCAAAAAAAAAAAAAAAAAATCTCAAAATTTGCAAAAAATCCTGAATTAAGCCAAAAAAATCTTCAATTAAGTAAAAAAAAAATCTAGAATGAAGCCAAAAAAAAAAAAAAATCTAGAATTAAGAGCTTTTTTTTCTTTCTTTGTTTTAGTGCAAAAAATAACATAAAACTATGAAAATATTTACATTTACAAACTATTCTGTAACACTAAAATGTGAATAACCTGATGAAATATGATGAACCTGAAATGTCTAAAGAAAATTAAGCACAATTTAAACATTTTTTCTGCCAGTTTCCTCAGTGTTTAGTTTAGTCTTTGTAGATCTGATCCATAATGGACATGAACAAATGAGAAGTTGAGGAATAATATTGTTAAAATTGCACTAAATTTTCTTACATTTTTTAAATTTAAATTTCATCTTTTTCAGGTTTTTTTTTTTTTTGGGATAGTTTATAAAAGTAAGTATTTTCATAATTTAATGTTTTTTTTTTACACTAAAACAAAGACAAAAATTTGGAGTTGTCAAATATTTATAAATTATTTTGTTATTATTTTTCTGGTCCGGCCCACTGCAGATCCAATTTAGCTGAACATGGCCCCTGAACTAAAATGAGTTTGACACCCCTGCTATAATGTATAAAACCAAAAACCTTCTAAATCAGAAATCTCTCCATATATTGTACAATTCTCTTGTTCTTCCATATCTGAACTATTGTGCAGCGATATGGGGTAACAATTATAAATCAAATATTAATTCTATATTCTTACTTCAAAAAAAGGCAATTCGACTTGTCAATCAACCCACAGTACTTAGCTCCAACAAATCCCTTATTTATCAAATTAAATGCTCTAAAACAGGGGTGTTAAACTCATTTTAGTTCAGGGGCCACTTTCACCCTAATATGATCTAAAGTGGGCCGGACCAGTAAAATAATAACAGTGAAAAAAGTCAAATTATATTATGATAATTTTTACATCTACAACGTTTCCTTAAAAATCTGAATAACATGAACAACTTGAAATGTCTTAAGAAAAACAAGTGCAATTTTAACAATATTCTGCCTCAGTTTATCAGTTTATCATTTACACATGTGCGTTACAACTTACATGACAATTACAAATACACAAAATATATAGTACCAGGTATAATATCGGTGAAATTGCATTTACTTCTCTTAAGACATTTCAGGTGATTCATATTTGTTGAGCTTATTCATATTTTTCACAGAAGGATAGTTTGTTAATGTAAACATTTTCATGTAATTTGACTTTTTTTTTCACTAAAACAACGATGAAATCTGCAGTTGTCATTATTTATAGGTTATGATGATACTGCCTTACTGACCTGACCCAATTGAGATCTAATTGGTCTGTATGTGGAACCTGAATAAAAATGATTTTTACACTATTGATTGTTAATATCTTTAGTGTAATTTTTACATTTCACTAATTCATCCTAGGGGCCAGATTGGACTCTTTGGCCCGCCGGATTTGGTCCCTGGGCCGCATGTTTGACACCTGTGCTCTAAAACTACACAATCTTGTTGACCTTAATACTCTTATTATAATGTATAAAGCCCATGACCATATGCTCCCCTACAGTCTACAGGAGATGTTTGAGCCCAGGCAAAGTAATTATAATTTAAAGGGAACTGAAATCTATAAGAAAATTAAGTGATTAGTAAGTTATTAGAAGTAATTAAATGATCTCAATTGGGTCAGAACCAGTAAAATATTATCATAATAACCTTTAAATAATGACAACTGCAGATTTTATCTTTGTTTTTGTGTAAAAAAATAAAATTACACCAAAAATGTTTACATGAACAAACTATCCTTTCCCAAAAAATGTGAAAAACCTGAACAAATATGAACCTGAAATGTCTTAAGAAAAGTAAATGCAATTTTATTTTTTAATTTTAATGCCTCTTAATAAATATTTTGTGTATTTGTAAGTGTAATATAAGTTGTAACACACATGTGTAAATGATAAACTGCTGCAGAATATTGTTAAAATTGCAGTTGTTTTTCTTAAGACATTTCAAGTTGTTGATGTTATTCAGATTTTTAAGGAAACGTTGTAGATGTAAACATGATCATAATATGATTTTACTTTTTTCCACTGGTATTATTTTACTGGTCCGGCCCACTTGAGATCATGTTGGGGTGAATGTGGCCCCTGAACTAAAATGAGTTTGACAGCCCTGCACTATAAAAACAAAATATAGAACATTATAGAAGTATGCATAAAATAAGATATTATTGTAGTTAATTGGTTATCATGATGAGAACATACTATCATATTTATTGATCATTGTATTTGGAGTAAATATTTAAAGTGCATATAAGTAATATAGTTAATATTAAAAACGGTTGATTATGCAAATCTGATTGTATGTGAGGTGACTGAAAAGTGTATATGAATTTATTTATTTTATTTAATAGGGACAGTGCATATTAATGAACATCTACAACAAGTGCAGCTGTAAATACGCCAAATTGTAGCAGCAGTGTTAATTTCCAACTGTAGTCCATAGGCAGGTGACAAGAAAGACAGTTGACAAAAAGGCAAAATATCGTAAAAGACATCATAAAAAGACAGTAGACAGAAATGCAAAACATCCTAAAAACACACAGAACAACACAGTGAGGATGATCTCCTGATGGTCACAGGCTTGGTTTTCCTTCATCCAATGTTTAAGTTGTGATTTGAAGGAGGAATATGATTGTGAGTCTCTTATGTTGAGCGGTAAACTGTTCCAATATTCAGTCCCAGTGACTGAAAGTGTAGTCTGTCCAAATGTAGTACGCCTGCGTGGCACCTCACAGTCTCCTGGAGCTGTGGCCCTGGTGACCATCCCACTGACAGAGCGGGATTTGATCAAATCTGTCAAGGGAGGAGGGGCAAGTCCATGCAAGACTTTATATATCAGGCAAGCATTTTTAAAATTCACAAAATTATTAAAATTAAGAAATTTATATTTATCTAAAATAATGCAGTGGTGAAAATTAAATGTTTTTTTTTTTTTTTTTTTTTAATCAAATATTTTTATGGCTTTCTTAAAAAGTGATTCTATGGGTTTGAGTGTTGTGCCAGCAGCAAGTGACCAGGAAGTTAAACAGTTTTCAATATGAGAGAAAATCATGGAGTGTAAAAACATCTTAGCAGCATGTAGGGTCAAGAAGGGTCTGACTTGTTTAAAATTTTGCACATTAAAATTTACTGTCTTCTTCAGTTGCTTTATGTGTTGTTTAATCCTTTCATGCATGAATTATGAGAACCTTAGTCAAGATTTTTTGTCTGGAGTGTTTTTATACCTCCTTAAGCATAAAAAAAAATTGCGATCAAGTTTATTTTTGTTTTTTCCTGGAGTTACAAAAATGTCCATGCATTTAATTTTTTAAGTAAAGAAATATGTATTTAAAACCCAATATCAGAAAGTAAAATGAAAACAATGAAATAAAAACATTTTTAAGGCTGCTAATTTGATGTTTTCTCACATTTTAACATACTCTAATGCTAGTTAGTACCTCATATAATATGCAAAAAAACCTCTTTTTGTCCAACAAATAACAACTGATTTACACTTAAAAATGTGGCTGCAGATCAGGTTTATCAAGAACAGCAAAGTTATAGTAATAGTATGAATTGCAGTGTATTATGGGATGTTGAATAAGTGTCCACTGTGTTGGCTGATATGGAACTAAAACAAAAAAATCCATAAATATACAAGAGAACAGCTTGGAATAACTGTCCACTGTAGTGACCAGTATCCATGAAAGGGTTAAATGTTAACGTTGGGTCTACGGTTAATCTGAGGTACTTGAACTCTCTGATTAAATCCAGTTCCACCCCTTCAAGAAAGATGTATGAATGGTTTGTATGGATGTTTTGTGTTATTGTAAAAAAACATACAGAGGACTAGAAGCACTCGGAGAGCGCAGACCTCCGCCAAGGCTGATCAGTGCCCCCCCCCCCCCCCGTGGGCCCCCCCACCCCTGATCACCACCAAAATTTAATCCTTTCTTCCTCATCCATTTCCAACAAACCCTGAAAATTTCATTCAAATCCGTCCATAACTTTTTGAGTTATGTTGCACACTAAAGGACAGACAAACAAACAAACAGACAAACAAACAAACAAACAAACCCTGGCAAAAACATAACCTCCTTGGCGGAGGTAAAAATGTGTGTTAACAAAGTAAAGGAAGCTGATCTAGTTTGATTATTAGTTTGTCAAAAGGGGGTGGGAGTCAATAAGTTATACTTCTTCCCACTCCTTTTCTTTTTTTTTTTTTTTTTTAACAAAATTTTATTCATATTTCAAGCCTTACAATATGTATAATCCTTACATATTCTTAATGTAGAAAGCTACATATCTCTTATAACATAAAAAAAAATAAATAAATAAATAAACAAATTAACATAACTTCTCGGCAAACTGGTACCTCAAATCAGTGTACTGTTACAAGGTCTTATTTGCATACCTAATATATCTGCCTACAATTATTTTAATACTTACATAAAAATACAAATAATATCCCCCCAGCGCCAGACTCTCAAATGCTACAATATCAAATCCAAATGGATTATCAAAGGATTCCACCTCTTCTTGAACAAATCAGTGGTAAGGTTTAGCTTTGCTGTTATTTTTTCCATTGTATAGACCCTCACAATTCTTTCCTTCCACTGATTTATTGTTGGAAGAAGTGGTTTATACCAGGATACAGTTATCTTTTTTTTTGCAACCAAAACAAGAATTTTCAAAAGATATTCTTTATCCTTATTTAAAAAAAATTAGCAGGGAGCACTCCAAAGATAAAAATCAGTGGGTCAAATTCAATCTAAGTGTGTAGTATTTTAGAAAGTTCCCCTCTAATTCCCTCCCAGAAAGATTTAAGTTTTGGACAATCCCAAAAAATGTGTGTGATCTCCAATTTGTCCACAATGTCTCCAGCATAAATTTGTTTTAGTTTTGTCAAATTTAGAAATAATAAATGGGGTTTTAAAATATCTAACGTTCACTTTCCAAATAAACTCTTTCCATGTTGGGCTGCTAGTCAGTTTGTGTCCATTTTCACACAATTGTTCCCATTCTTGGTCTCCAATCACAACATTCATTTCTAGTTCCCACTTCTCCTTTACCTGAAGAGTACTCCCCGATATATTCAAATGTAAGCATTTGTAAAGATGTGACACAATCTTGTCACATTTATCTTCTTTCACGATCTTTATGAAAAACTTTTCCAAGTCAGTGGCTTGTGTTGGAAGAAGTGACCATTCTTTATGTGACATCAAATAACTTCTCAACTGCAGAAATCTATAAAAATCAGAAGAAATCACCCACTCCTTTTCAAGCGCAGAAAAATTGTATTGATTTATTTTTTTGACCATGTTTTATGATTCTTTGTTGTCTGATGATTCTATGTGCTCGAAATAAACTACTACTACTACTACTACTACTACTACTTGCACAGTTTTTCCAACACAGTAATACAAGTTTAACCAATTCACTGAATATATTTAAAACCAAATTAAAAACATTTTTATTCTCATTAGCCTTTGAAAGGAGATAAAAATGGGGTCACAATTCAGGAACCAGGAATGTGCGCTGTTTTTATTTTTATTTTATTTTATTGTATTTCTGTTTTTATTTTTTTATTTTATTGTATTTCAAATTTCATCTTATTTCTTGCACTTCAAAAATTCTATGCATAATCAAATATTTTAATGTGCGCTGTTTTTATTTTTATTTTATTGTATTTCTCTCAAATTTCATTTTATTTCTTGATGTATAATCAAATCTTAATGTATTTTAATATTGTATTTTTTCAATCAATGTGAAGCACTTTGGGCTACAATTTCTGTATGAAAGGTGCTATACAAATAAAGTTTATTATTATTATTATTATTATTATTATTATTATTATTATTATTATTATCATTATTAATAGAGTACTCACTGTGGACAGGAAATGACAGTTTTGAGTTTCGTTTGCAGATATCATGTCCAGCATCCTCACGTTTCAGACTTTCTACCGGCAGGGTGCATTTGGATATCTCATTGTCTGATTGTGCCGTCTGCATTTCTCCATTAGTAATGACTCCAATGTAATCACTTGTTGTCTTTGTACTGATCTCCCACAAATGAAAGCAAACCAACCCTCCACATGGATACCTTATGTTGTATCGCCTTTCTGCTAATATCCAGTCATCTGCCCCATTTGTACCTAGAAAATAGAGAGGGTCAAATGAATTGCATTTTATATAATATTCATATTTGTTCTAACACTGATAATGTTTCTTCAAATTTGTCAAATATGATCTTACCATTTGTAATAAAAGGAAGCAGCAACAGCAATGCCATCGCAATGTGAGCCATCCTGCCTGAAAATGTGTTCACCTTGCAAATGTACTTTTGTGGTTCTGTGGTTCTGTGTTGTACTGTTATAATGTTGGCAAACAGACGTGTCACTTCCTGCATTTACCAACATCCTTGACCTGCATGTTCAGAAAAGTCTCATCAGCTCTCGGTCCAATGTCAAGGTTTTATCCATATACCTCGTACAAATAAAAGGTTTGAGTTTGGCACTGGATTTATATTAAATATCTGAAAATACATGACTGCAAGAAGGTTTGAGGCCACCATTAGGTTTATTAATATGTAATGTTATAATGACTGTGTCCAATTGGAATATACATTAAATATGCACAGAAAATATACAGTCGCGGAAAAAATTATTAGATCATCAAAAGTCATCAAAAACAATGGTTATGCAATCAAGTACTGTATCATATGTATGTGTGTGTATCATGTGACTAAAACAGACAGAAAAGAAAACACTGAATGCCTAAAAGCACTGTTTTTGTCAGTACAATGCCATAGCTACTGATGTAAGAACTGAAGTGTTTATGGTTATTATCAAGAAAACATGGAAAATGTCTAGATATCAGCTCTGAAATTAAACTCTTATGAGCTGTTTTTGTTGTTATCATTATATTTGTCCAAACAAATGTACCTTTAGTTGTACCAGGCATTAAAATGAACAAGAAATTGAAGAAAACAAGGGATGGTCGAATAATTATTTTCGCGACTGTATTTATTCTTATTAAGTGTAAAGAAAATATGGAATGCCTAAAAGCACTGTTTTTGTCAGTACAATGCCATAGATATACAGTCGTCCTCAAAATTATTCATACCCCTGCCATTTTTCGTAACTTTTTGTTTTTGTGATGAAATGAATGAGTTTTGTCAAGTTTGTTTGTGACTTATATGTGATACACAAGTGAGGAAATAAGAACAAGTGATACTTGGAGAAATACTTTATTTCAGGAGTATTTTATTAGAGGATTTCTAAAAAACGCCATGTTCAAAATTATTCATACCCCAGGTTTATTAAGTCCAAAGTCTTTTCTTAATAGTCAATAGAGTAGCCTTTTTTCTTGATAATGCTTCCTGTAAGTGTCCACAGGTTCTCTTCTGTCTCCTGTGGGGTTTTGGTCCACTCTTCCTGGACCAAAGCCTCCAGCTGGGTCCAGTTGGATGGTCTCCAACCCATCACTCTGGTCTTTAGCTCCCTCCACAGATCCTCTAAATGATTTAGGTTAGGACTTTGACTGGGTCATGTCCTTGAACCACTACTGCACTACCTTGGTGGTATGCTTGGGGTCAGTGTCCTGCTGGGACGTCCAGTCAGGACCAGTCTAGAGTTTCTCAGCACTTTCACGCTGTCATCCAGGACGTTGATATAATTATGTTAAATTCATGATGCCTTGTAACTTCATGAGGTTTCCAGTGCCACTAGCAGAGAAGCATCCTAGCATTATAGGTTATAACCATAGCATTATGTTGCCACCAAAATAACCGAGGTATGAAGGTATCACAGACAGCCATCCAGCCAGTATTGCACAAAGGAGTTCTCCATGGATGTAGACACAGGAAGATGGCATGACTCAGGATGAAACATCAGGAGGCTCATCTGGCATTTCCTAGAGCTCTTCTTAACCAAGATCCAAGCTTTTGGTCATCAATCCAGTGATTTGATGAAACAAAGATGGAGTTGTTTGGCCACATGGATGTTGACTGCATCTGAAGGAAGCAAGGAGAAGAACGCAAGCTGAACACAGCCCCAACCATCAAGCATGGTGGTGGCAACATAATGCTATGGGGTTGCTTTTCTGCTAGTGGCACCGAGAACCTCATCAAGATACAGGGCATCATGAAAAAGGAGGATTATATCAACATTCTGGATGACAATGTGGAAGTGTCTGCTGAGAAACTCTAGATTGGTCCTGATTGGACGTCCCAGCAGGACACTGACCCCAAGCATACCATCAAGGTAGTGCAGTAGTGGTTCAAGGACATGACCCAGTCAAAGCTCTGACCTAAATCATAAAGAGAATCTGTGGAGGGAGCCAAAGACTAGCGTGATGGGTAGGAAACCATCCAACTGGACCCAGCTGGAGGCTTTGGTCCAGGAAGAGTGGACCAAAACCCCACAGGAGACAGAAGAGAACCTGTGGAATCTTACAGGAACCATTATCAAGAAAAAAGGCTACTCTATTGACTATTAAGAAAAGACTTTGGACTTAATAAACCTAGGGTATGAATAATTTTGAACATGGCATTTTTTTTAGAAATCCTCTAATAAAATACTCCTGAAATAAAGTATTTCTCCAAGTATCACTTGTTCTTATTTCCTCACTTGTGTATCACATATAAGTCACAAACAAACTTGACAAAACTCATTCATTTCATCACAAAAACAAAAAGTTACAAAAAATGGCAGGGGTATGAATAATTTTGAGGACAACTGTAGATGTAAGAACTAAAGTAATTTTAGTTATTATCAAGAAAACCATGGAAAATGTCTAGATATCAGCTCTTCATTAACCCTTTCATGCATGCTGGTCATTACAGTGGACAGTTATTCTCCAGCTCTTCTCTTGTATATTCATGGGTTTTGTTGTTTTAGTTCCATATCAGCTGACACAGTGGACGCTTATGCACCATCCCATAATACATTGTAATTCATACCATTACTGTAACTTTGCAGACCAAGTTGATAAACCTGATCTCCAGTCACGTGTTAAATCAATTGCTAATATTTATTAGACTGTAATCAACACTTTTCTTAATCAAAAAGGTTGTTTTTTTGCATATTGTCTGCATGAAGTTAGTAATAACTAGTATTAGAGTATGTTAAAATGTGAGAAAACATCAGATTAGCTGAATGAAAAATGTTTTTATTTCATAGTTTTCACGCAGTTTATCACTTTCTGATGATGGGGTTTAAATACATGGTTTTTTTTGCTTCAAAAATTAAATGCATGGTGTCCAGCTGAGTGGACATTTTTGTTACTCCATGAAAAATAGGTTCATAAAAAAATTTCAATTGCATTGTTTTTTTTTCACACCTAAAGAGAAATAAAAACACTCAGGAAAAAAAAAAAACTCAACTAAGGTTCTCATAATTCATGCATGAAAAGGTTAAACTGTTATGAGCTGTTTTTGTTGTTATCATTATACTGGCGGCATTGTACTCGTGGTGCAATTGTGTATGAAAAGTGCCTATACATTATTGTAAATGCAGCTTTCACATTGTAGCATCGTGTGCTAGCGGTAGAAATTTCATGAACGGCAGCATAACCACTTCTGAAAATGGAGTATGGTGGCAGGGATGAAGAATTCAAAGTAGAGAGAGGCTAAAATCGCCCAGCATACCTCACAACATTTGAATACGGACATAAAATTGTACCTAGTAGATAGTCAGGTAATGTTTCTATTCATTTCAAAAGTCATTAAAAACAATGGTTATGCAATCAAGTACTAACATGTGACTAAAACAGACAGAAAACAAAACACGGAATGCATAAAAGCACTGTTTTTGTCAGTAAAATGCCATAGATATTGATGTAACCACTGAAGTGATTTTGGTTATTATCAAGAAAACATGGAAAATGTCTAGATATCAGCTCTGAAATTAAACTCTTATGAGCTATTTTTGTTGTTATCATTATATTTGTCCAAACAAATGTACCTTTAGTTGTACCAGGCATTAAAATGAAAAAGAAATTGAAGAACACAAGGGGTGGTCTAATGATTTTTTCGGTGACTGTGTATATATATATAAAAAAAACTATCATAAAATAATATATACATATTATAGAACACAGGTATCAAACATACGGCCCACAGACTGAAGCCGGCCCAACAAAGGATCCAGTCTGGCCTGTAGGATGAATTTGTGAAATGCAAAAATTACACTGAAGATATTCACAATCAAGGATGTTAAAATAATTTTAGTTCAGTTTAAACATACAGACCAATATGATCTAAAGTGGATCAGATCAGTAAAATGCTATCATAACTACCTATAAATAATGACAATTCCATTTTTTCTTTGTGTTTTAGTGTAAAAAGCAAAATTACATGAACATGTTTACTGTACATGTAGAAATTATCCTTTCATAAAATTTGTGAATAATCTGAACAAATATGAACAACCTGAAATATCTAAAGAGAAGTTATTGAAATTCTACCAATATTCTGCCTGTTACTAAATGTTTTGTGTATTTGTAGATCCACTGTGATCTGTAAGTTGTAATTTACATATGTAAATGATAAACTGAGGCAGAATATTTTTAAAATTGCACTTATATTTTTAAGACATTTCAGGCTGTTCATGCTATTTACATTTTTGATCAAACTTTGTAGACGTAACCATTATTATAATGTAATTTTACTTTTTTCTGCTGTTATTATTTTAGTGGTCCGGCCCTTTTCGGGTCATATTGGGCTGAATGTGGCCCCTGAACTAAAATGACTTTGACACCCCTGATATAAAAGCTCAACAAGAGACAACAATAAGACCTGCCCAAGTGTAAAGAAAAATTCTAGGATAGGCTGAAGGAAGCTTAGAATAATATATCGTAAGATTATTTAAGAAAAAATCCAGGCGGTTGATCTATGAGAGGATGAAGATGGACTAAACCCTAATGGAAGTCACACTAAAGACTGACTTCACCTGTGGAAACTCTAGAGGTCAGGTGTTTGTGTGTTTTAATGCTGTGCACATGTTACCTGTAGTTTCATATTTTATCTGAGACAGAAATGAACATGTGTGTTCATTTACAACCCTGAGTTTACACTGTAGTGTATGTGTATTTCTGATATTTTCTTTGTTTGAATTATCTATTTCTTTTTCTTTTTTTTTATTAGTAGAAAAAAAATTAGTTGCAATTGCTAATTAAAGACTTTAAGTGTTATGTGTCTCAAATGCTTAAAATACAAAACTTAAAAAAGTAGTTTTATTGTCAGAGGAAAGAAGTAGGGAAAAAAAACATGTAATAAAGTAATTTGTAATTAAATTTCATTTTATCTGACTTCATAATATTTACAAACACAACACAGCTCAGTGGCAGATAGATAGATAGATAGATAGATAGATAGATAGATAGATAGATAGATAGATAGATAGATAGATAGATAGATAGATAGATAGATAGATAGATAGATAGATAGATAGATAGATAGATAGATAGAAAAAGGAGCTTATTTTTTCCCCTTTTTTAGAGTATTTATGTATATATATTATATGTATATTATATGTATGTATATCATATGTATATTATGTGTATGTATATTATATGTATATTATGTGTTTGTATATTATATGTATATTATATGTATATATGTTATATGTATATTATGTGTATGTATATTATATGTATATTATGTGTATGTATATTAAATGTATATTATATGTATGTATATTGTATGTATATTATATGTATATTATATGTATATATGTTATATGCATATTATGTGTATGTATATTATATGTATATTATGTGTATGTATATTATATGTATATTATGTGTTTGTATATCATATGTATATTATATGTATATTATGTGCATGTATATTATATGTATATTATGTGTATGAATATTATATGTATATTATATGTATGTATATTATATGTGTATTATGTGTGTATATTATATGTATATTATGTGTATGTATATTATATGTATAGTGTGTGTATGTATATTATAAGTTTATTATATGTATGTTATGTGTATGAATATTATATGTATATTACGTGTATGTATATTATATGTATATTATGTGTATGTATATTATATGTATATTATGTGTATGTATATTATATATATATGTGTGTCTGTATATATATATATATGTGTGTATATATATACACACATATATATATATATGTGTGTATATATATACACATATATATATATATATATGTGTGTATATATATATACACACACACACACATATATATATATATATATATATATATATACATACATATATATATATATATATATATATATATATATATATATATATATATATATATATATATATATATATATATATATATATATATATAGTGAATTAACCATGTGGGCCACTAGATCAGTTAATTCCATCTCCACTGTTTGTCAGTGTAGTCATATATGATATTCTTTAAAATGCGTTTTTATAAATTAAATATACACCTTCATTAATTGCATTTACTGGTGTTTAAACCATACTTTGGTACAATTTATCGGCAAGAAGATAATTTTTAATTTACTTATGAACATATGTTTTCTGTAAAAGAAAAGGTTAGAACCTTTAAGACTATCTGGTTAAATGTAGTACAGTAGAACACTGTGTTCAGTAGATGACATCTTCATATCTCTTTTTGGCTCGCAGGATCGCGCAGTGCTTATGTGCATCCTTTTCTGTCTTTGAACTTCAGATAAAATGTGTTGACAAGGATTTGACTGTTTCCTTTGCTTTGAATCCTGTCAGGAGACGTGAAGTTGTGATACACCAGAAATGTCAAAACAAACCCAGTGGGAGGATTTCTGAGAACAGAGCCTGATGTGAAGTCAGCATCGTCTTTGAAATTTACAATGCAAATCTAAAGCCCCGTAGATAGAAATGTTCCTTTTTTGTTTCTCTGATAATAAACAGTAAAGCAGGTAACAGCTCTGGAAATAAAACTTTGGCAACTTTGATTCTGTGATGTTTTGCAGTTACTAGTATTTGTCAGCAGATGGCGATGAGGACAAATTCCTCAGAACTACACAGGTTTTAACTCATTATTCTAACACTTGCATATCTTGTGAGTCATGCGAGCTTTTATAAATACATCTATCATCCTGGGTGCTGCATGACTGATGCATCACAAAAACATTAAGGATTTTATCAGATGTCAGGACAATCTGATGGAAAATAACCAGCAAATGGTTTTAGAACAGACTTTTATTGTGTTCCATGTATATTATTGGTCTGGATTTATGGCTGTGATTACAGTTTTGTGAAACTTCTGCTGCTGTCTTGGCCAGAACACTCTTGAAAAAGACATTTTTAATCTTAATGAGGTTTTTTCCTGGTTAAATAAAAGTAATATATATACAGCACACAGCTTTACTAATAAGTCTTGAAGGAGAACTTGATGCTTAATCATAGCAACCCTTGGAATAACCCACAAGAATATGTTCAATAATTTATCCATTAGTATTTATCAAATTGATTCTTAAAAGGATGAAATTAAAGCAGCGTTTCGAGGGCTTGCCGGGAAGGGGGAAGGGGGGGGGGGGGTCACTCCAGGGTGTTTTTTTTGTCCTTCAGGTTAGAACATGTAGCAGGTGGAACTAATGCTTTACCATTGGACTCATTTTAGGGACGTACAACAAATAAATCTACTGTCATGGTGATCTGTCACTAGACTAGACAAAGAATTTAGATTTGGAGAATGGACAAGGATTAGACTGGAAAAGACAAATGTGCATTTTTTTCTGTTTTTAGCACAGTTTGTACAGTTTGCACTTGTAATGTTCTGAGATGTGCAATGGAAACATGTTCATTGCAGCCAGTGATATTATTAAAATGTTCATCTTTGTTACCAAAATGTGTTTGTTATTCTAAAAAAAAAAGTAACTTTATTGTCATCTTTGTAAGATAATTGTGCATTTCCTGTTTTTATTTGGAAAAATATTGTCTCACGGAGCAGTCTGGTTGCGTTTGTGTTGTTCGAGCAAAAATCTAAGTTATTTTTAATTTGCACCAAAAATTATTCAATGAAAAGCAAAAAGTATTGTTACAATATTGATATTTCTTTCAATAAAAGTTACAATTGCACCACAGTTACAATGTTGTTGGGGTTGAAGGGGGGCCTGGAGATTTTTCATCCTCCAATGGGGGGCCCAACAGAAAAAGACTGAGAACCACTGCATTAAACACTGTCGTAAGGTAGGCCTGCTGGCTAGTGGCATGGAGGAACAGAGCAGAGCTGAGGCAACTTGTCCAGGTGCAAACCAAAGTTTCTTTTTTTTTTTTTTTTTCACCCAACACATGGGAAAAAATATTTACAAAAAAAAAAAAAAGATACTGGTAAAAACGTAAAATATGCAATCAGTGTACAGCGTCCTCCACATCCAGTCCAGGCAGCATTCCTCACACAATGAAAAAGAGCAGCCTTTTATAGGCTGACCTAACCCCTAGCCCAGGGGTGGGCAGTTAAGTTTCCTATGGGGCCACATGAGAAACTCTGATAGTTGTTAAAGGCTGGATCAATACACTTACAGCTCTCCTTAATATCTCTCTCTCTCCCTCTCTCCCTCTCTCTCTCTCTCTCTCTCTCTCTCTCTCTCTCTCTCTCTATACATATATATATATATATATATATATATATATATATATATATATATATATATATATATGTATATATACTTTACTATAATACAAAAATAGTAAATGCAAGAATACAATAATAAAATGAAAATGTGGAGCACAGAATGCAACTATTTAATGAATATTCACAAAAAGACTTTTGAAAATGTGTAAAACCAGCTCCACATTAACTTTACATGAAAAACTCTAAATGCATCCAGCGTTGTTTGTTTGCATATCACAGTTCCTTTTCGTTTTCTTTACCTCTGACTTCAGTAAAGAAATCCTTACAAGTCCATGTCTTGTTAAAAACTGCATTCAGAATCAATCTTTCGTTTTGTTTTTTTTTCGCCGTTAGCTGACTTCTTCATGGGCTGAATCTGACTGAACAAACCAATCAGTGCATAAGCCTTATGCAAGCAGAGAAAGTATGTGTGGGGGAAAAAAACTGTAAATTAGCAGATCCTTCAAAATAAAAGCAGTAGCGTTGTATTGGTTACATCTGTTATGATGATATATATTTGCATTGACTTTTAATTTGCCAATGACCTCATGTGGGCCAGTTGGGGTCAGCTGTCCACGTGGCCTGTGGCCCCCGGGCCTTACAATGCCCAGGTCTGTCCCTGCCTATCCTATCCTAACACTACAGGTGGGTTTCTCATCCCCCAATTAATTATTTAAGAACTAAAAATTCCCCAACAGTTCCCCCATTTACAACACTAACAACATATAAAAATATATACTTTATTAAATCAACAATGAACACTTTTAAAATATCTATAAGATAATTTTAAGAAATCCTTTAATTAAAACACCCCTGCAAATCCTGAACCAATGGTCCCTCCCGCAACCTTAAAGGTGCTCCGGCCCCCTGGGCACTCTTGGCCAGAACACCTGGGACCAGACACAAAAGACCCAGATAAGTTAAGTCACCTAAATACCCCATCCATCTACAAATTTACCCACTCTTTTCCCTCCATTTCCAGAACCTATCACTGCCAAGAGCGACACCACAAACAATAAACACTTTCAAACATAATGTGTGTGTCTTCTTATCCTGTAATGGACTTGCTACATTACAAAGACGCAGAAACAGCTGATTTTTTTTTTTTTTTTGCATTTTTATTTACCCAATTGTACAGATCCTCAGAGGCAAATCTAGACAAAGAGGTCATGATGCTTAACTTTATGACTATATGTTACAAAAATATCATGTCTCAGTTTTCCAGTTGCACTCTTTTCAGTACAGACAGCTCAAACTGATAAAACTCAGACATTCAGGGAAACACAAACTACTTGAGACTGAAAAATATATGTTATGTATGCACATATATATATTTACATATTTACATAACCAGCTATTTCAAAACAATTTCACATTATAACCGTTACATCCTGTACATATTGCATCTTTCACATCAGCCGGGTTGAACAAATATTAGCTTCGAACTGTCGATGACCATGTGACAGCTGTGGATGGCCTACAGGTAACAGTCACTGCTTCAAAGGTGGAGTTAATGACTAAATCGAAGCACCTTCTCCAAACACATCCCACACCACTTCATCATCAAACCAGCTGTGGCTTTTCAAGTGTTTCAACAATAACTTATACAAGTGACAGAATTCCCAGAAGTCATTTTGTCCTTCAACTCTTTGAGTTTCAGTCTTGAACACCTGTGAGTGCACACAGGTGTGTTACATTCAACATACTTAAGGTTTCAGTGCATCTGTGACTTCATACGCAAACAACTGCAAGAATACAGCAGTTTGATTGGTAACTTATTTTACAGTTTCTGGAAATTCCTCAATAACAGTAGATTATCATATCAGGTGAGCTGGTAATTTACCAGTCACTACTCGATGTGCAAGGGGAAATAGGATTACTTAAAGCAACAAATTTGACATTCAGGCATTAAATACAGACAGAATCATCTGATAGTGACCACAGGCATGCAGAAAGCAGACAATCCCCCCTCAGTTACAAACACAGAAATTTAAAAAAAAAGTCTCATTAAAGCCCTAATCCAGATCAAGAATACAGTATGAAAACACAACACAGATTTCAAGAAGAAATGCCGCAATACCACATAATAAAAGTCACTTTGCCTGATAATAAGAATTCATTTTTGCTGGAAAAGTATTGCCTGTTTTTGTTTTATCAGGCATCAAAGTGTATTAGACCCATGTGTCTGGGTTTACTGTGGTATTTTTTTAGACCACATTGAATTATCAGCCACTAAAGGAAACACTGGACCCAGTTATAAAATCCCACATTAAAGAACAAGAAGCTGAATATGAAAAGAATGAAATGAAATTAGTCATCTATGACAGAATGCAGAGGGAGGCCACAGCATGTTTTTCTTCTGCTTTCACCAGTGCATTTACAACTTAACAATAGACCGAGTGCTTTTGCGAATAAAATAAAAGGTTTTAAAACTGAATTAATTTACTTAATCGTTTCCATTGACAGTCTTAATCTTGTTTACAGAGAGGGAGATCGGGTCAATAAAACTGTAAAACCGTAAAGGACAGATGTGGTTCCACATCTACAATAGTGCCATGTTCCACCTCTGGATTCAGGCCTTTCATACATATGTAACATAGTAAAACTTCACATCATACAGTAAAACACATGCCAAACACACAACCAAAGACATAATAAACATAAACAGAACACAACCTACAGTACTGATTCAGACCCTAAAGAGCCCTTCAGACCAGAGTTTTCTATTGACTGGGTGTAACAGTGCTTTAGTGAGGAGTTAGTTATAGCTGCATTAAGTTTTTGGTTGGAAAGCAGATAAGAGCGATAAGTTTGACATGTATCTCTTATCATATGCTACATTCCATTCCTTTTACTTGCGTGGCTCTATAGAGTGTACTGTTAAGGTACAAACAAGTGCTTCAGCGTCATCAAACAAAACAAAAATATCTGTATTATAAGGCAGGAAAAATGTTTCCAAAATACATAAAATGAACAACTCAAAATGATATAAACAGATGTAGTTAAACACTGCACTTTGTGATATGTCTAAAAGAGATTCAATGTCTACACTACCTCCCCATTCCTTCAGTAACAAGTCAGGATCAGTGTTTTAAATCCTTCCACAAGTACAAAAGCTAATGTTTAAAAGCTTCCATCATTTCACATTGCTCGTTTTTCCCTCATCTCCTCAGAGGTAACGCCACAGACGGCCGTGTCTGCCTCTTCAGAAGCAAACCTCACACTTAAATAAATAGGTTTTTCCTTTGTTTCCTTTTTAAAAGTAAAAACAAGTTGGATACAAATCAGGTGTTTTCTGAGTCAAACTGGGAATGATTGGTCTGATTTGACTGGAGTCGAACAGTATTGAAGGGTTTGTACGTTTTCTCTTTTCATGCTGTTATAAAGTGCCCACGCTGAGGGTCCGACCTCTGTGCTGTCACAGGCTGGAGGGTTGAGCCTGCTGCTGTAACTGTGCGTGGTGGCTTGGCGGAGTCAGCTCACAGTCTTTTGGCTCCTCAATCCCGCGAGCGTACATGAGGACGAGCGTGACAGTGGCAAACGTAGCTGCGTTGACAGGGAAGGCTCTGAGCAGCGTGGAGGTCAGGCCTCGCGTGAACACCATGTAGCCTTCTCTCCTGACGCTTTGACGCACACAATCAGCGATGCTACTGTACTGGTGGACGCCACCCACCCCATCTGCCTGGAGTCGAGATTTGATCACATCCACTGGGTAGGTCGAGAGCCATGAGGCGATACCAGCCATGCCGCCGGCAAACAGCAGTTTGGGGATCATGTAGCGGTCATCAGGCTCACAGCCAAGGCTGCGTGTCAGCACATCATAAGCCAAGAAATACACTCCGAAGCCAGGTGTCTCGCGGATGAGTGTGGTCACCATGCCTCTGTTTACTCCCCACAGACCCTCCCGGTTGTAGATGCGTGCCAAGCAGTCAAGGGAATTCTTATACATCTTCCTAGAGGACTTCTTCTCTCCCGTTCCCTGCATTTGCATGCGAGTTTTGGCCAGCTCCATTGGACAACAGATGACACATTGGATGGCACCTGCTGCGGCACCAGCCAAGAACTGGTTCATGGGGGTGTCTGTACCGAGCAGACGCATGGTGTTTCCCTGGACGCCAAATACTATGGCATTGATGAATGTTAGTCCCATCATTGGGGATCCAATGCCCTTATACAAACCAAAGACCTATGGAAAAATGCAGAGAGGTCACATTAAAGAAGGGATTAACTATCAACATGTCAATCAATAAACACACTGAGCAGGTGCTGATCTTCTAAGAGCAGAGAAAATATTTGTTTTGAACTGTCAGTTACATGGGATAAAATATGTGTCCCTTCTTTGTCTTTTGGTTACATAACCTCACAGTTTGAGTCATTACTGCCCCATTAGGGTCATGTTCACACCGACTGCTCAGCCTTATTACAGACACAATAAAGGTTTAATTACATTGGGTCTTTACAATATGAATTGGTTGTTCACACAGCATGCCATGCTATCAGAACAAGCTCATGTAGCAGATAACTCACAGCCAGTGTCCCAACACACAAGGAAACTTTACTGTGACTTTTCTATCATTAAGTATTTATTTAGTTAGTTCCAGGACAGTGTGTATTGGCATTAGTTACAAAGAACAAGATGCATGCACCAGATTTAGCAGATGAGCTAATTCAATCTGTCGTCCTGGAAATGTGCTTAGTTTCTTTTATTCTTCAAAGAATATGACACCATTGTTACTCTTGTGTCACATGTTAAAAATATGATCATTATCATCATCCTTTTAACCAGGTGAAAGGGGTCATCTGAAGATTCAGTGAAAGGTTTCATTTGAAAATTGGGAAAATAATAAACTTTATGTCACTTTGAGATAAAAAGATAAAGCAAGTTTGAGTGTTTGCAACAGAACTATACTTAAACCAAACCAGGCCCCCTCCCACCACCACATTTCACACTTGAAACACTCCAGTCACAAGACGAGGAGTGTGTGACATAACTGTACTGTCAGGTTACTCTGACCTTAACAACTGTAACCTACAGACTGTAACATATATTTTGGTCCAGCAGCTAATATGGATTTTGGTTTCACTTCTCTGAAATTACATGCAATTGTAAATGATCTAAATAATACAGATCAGAGATAAGTTGAACAGAAAAACATATAACACATACAGCATTAATCACATTTGACTACATCATGCAAATGTCTCTGTGTGTACTCAAATTCACGTACTGACTCCTGCCGTATGATAGACTGGAAGCAGTGAAATGTCCCACGGTACAGAGGCTTATCCACACTCTGGACCTGTAGTCGCACCTGGAAAAGAAAACCACTTCATGAATTAGTGGTAATTCTATAGTATTATGTCCTTTGTTCAGTGCTGCTTTGTAAGCAGGCAGCCTAAAGTATAACCTAAAGCCGGTAAAGGTGTTATGAAACCACATTATAAAACAGTTTGCCTACCTTAACTGTGTCAAATGGGTGTCCAACCAAGACCCCAGCAGCACCTGGACAAAAGAACACAACTGATAGTGAATAAAGGGCCAAAAGTCTGGCTGCCGGCACTGTTGTGTAATTGCAACCATCTGTTCATGGGTAACACCATCAAACACATAAGGACATTATCACGCTCCAAAACTTCCTCTAGGGTGTCCTTAAATGTTACATAATAAACACTATGTCAGTAAAGCATGAGTTTATGTTCATCTAATTAATCACTTTAATTAGTCACATGTAGACAGTCATGGTAAGTGGTCTTCCACAAAGTTCACTGAGTTATGATACATTATTATAAAAAGTGATAGCTAGTAATCTCATTACTAAACTACTATACTATTTATTTACTTATTTATTGAATTATCAACTTCTCTGTTAACCTATTATAACATTTCTGTAACATTTCCATCAAAAGTACATAAATATCAATAATGGTTTAAAATGAATTGCTCTGTTGCTTACTTTAACAAAAACATCATCCAAATGTCAATTAAAGAGTTTTAAAAAATAACTTAGGTGAGAAATAATGATAACCCTTGTAATGACACAGAAAAATACTGAACAGGTAGATCTGAAGTTACAGGCCCACCTGTGTGTCCACAATAAACAAACCCTGCAAGCTAATCCCCCATAAGCACCTGCTTTGTCACATGACCCATTTGTAAAAAGAGCCTATCAGGAATGAGTCCCAGCTGTAAGCCAAGAAAAGAACACAAGCAGCCATGGGTTTGATAGAAAGACAAGCGGTCATTGACCTCAGGGAACTGGTTTGAGCCAAGAAATCCACTCAAGTCCATTATTTATATTATTTCTGTTTTCACTCATCTATACACCTGAACAGGAAACTTCAAAAATGATGCCCTTTTGCAAGCCTTGTTTTGTTTAGTTGTTGTTTGTTTGGAGGTACACACAAACTAGGTCACTGTCGAGCATCCAGCTTGTGATTCAAGTGTCGATGTTTCCACATATTCTATCCCTGTGTCAGAGGGTGGGAATCCACATGGTTTCTAATGTCCCTCACTGTGAAGTTATGAAAGCATGGGATTGGTCAGTGAAGGGGTGTGTACTGATTCGCTCCATCTGTACTGTATGTGTGAGTGAAACCATAAACAGCCGACCATTTGAACTTGAGGGTTCAGATTTCACAGTATGTAATGTTTGTATGCTTTCTATTACCCCCAAAGGCACTGTGGGAAGTGGCTTTCCGTCAGTACACAGACCATAAATACAGTATGTTCTCCTATTAGCTTTGTTACTGTATGTACCAGAGGCTGATAATTCATAGAAACTCAACTTCAGCCTTTCAGAATGATGATAACATTTAGTCTAATATAATAAATTGCATTATTTAGCTTTTAAATGTCATGCAAGAAAGAAGGTATGGAAAGAACAGCCATTTTAAACTAATAAATTATTCAATATTACACTTGACCTTGCAGCCAACAAACTATAAACACTCTACTCCTTTAATTCAAATCATTCACAGACATTTAAGGAATGTGTAGAGTTGGCTGTAGTGTGCCAACCTGCGGTGACATTAAGAAAATGCAGTTGTAATTTTCGAATAGAGTTGCATCACTTAAGGAATCGTGGGGATGGGCAGCTTTATGGTTTGCTGTCGTGAAAGAGCATCAGACAGGATTTCACTCCTGCATGGCCTACTTATAACAAGCCCAGTCCAAAGTCATCTTCACACTTATTAACTGATTATTAGGTGACAAGTAACTTACCACCGATGCAGCCGGCAAGGAAATCCATCTTCGCTTTTATACCTGCTGCTACCTGGGACCAACAGAACAATATTTCAACGATACAATGAAAGGTTGTTTGATGCTAAACGATAATTCAACGCGGTTGTCCACCTGATAGTGCCTGTCTCTGTGTGTATAATCTACCTGATGAACTAACTGACACTATCACTTAACGACTGTCTGTCTGTCTGTTAGCTAGCCCGTGTTAGCTAGGTACAAGTCCCGCTTTTAAGACCGCACAATTTACAAATACTGACAATTTTATTACTTGACGGAGCGGTTACTTAACCTATTTAATCTCACAAAACTTTTACACTCAGCCTACACGACCTCAATGAACCGTTGTGCCGTTTACAGTCAATGCGGACAGCCTCTCCGCAGTCACAATCAAGGAGGTTTATTTCTGTTGCAGACAAGCTAGCACGCAGGAAGTAACTCTTAGTGGGTGGGTCTTACCGGCCCCGGCCAGTTTTAAAGCCAATCAAAATGCAGGGATGACGCCGACACCCCGCACCAGACGTTATCCTCCTATTTGATTGGCCGTGCAAAGAAAGGTCTCCCAATGTTAACATACGTCACAGGGACCTTGTGATGTTTTGCTTCTGAATGAACTGTCTTTTAAACATGATACTGACTTGGAAACTTTGCTATACACACAATTTTTCTCACACAAAGCTATTATTTGGAATAATGAAAATATTATTGTTAGAAAGAAATACATTTTTTTACAGAGCTGGATTGACAAAGACATTATTTTCATCAACACTTTCATGCTTAGTGGTCACAGCAGTGGACAGCTATTCAAATCTGTTTCACTTGTTCCATTGGCAGATTTTTTTTAATTTTTTTTTTTTTACACTTAATTTTAAGATTTTTTTTGCTTAATTCAAACAAAAAAAATCTGCCAATGGAACAAGTGAAAATGATCTTGGTAAGATTTCTTGAAATAACATTTTCCAGATCTATTGTCTAAAAATAAGTTCTTATATCTCGCTGAAAAGTTACTCTTTAGGTGATTATGTCTTATTTTAAATGTGATGAGATATTATGACTAGAAATGAGAAAAAATACACTTGGTAAGATTTAGATTTTTGCAGTGAGGTGCATCATTCATACACTGACATTCATACCATTACTGTAACTTTGTTGTTCTTGATAAATCTGATCTGCACTAACATATTTGAGTGTAAATCAAATGCTAATTGTTATTAGACTGTAATTAACGGGGTTTTTTGTTTTTTTTTTTATACAAGAACATTTTTTCATACTATCTGACTAATAACTAGTATTATAGTAAGTTAAAATGTGAGAAAGCACATTAAAAATGTTTTTATGTCATAGTTTTCACACCGTATGCCAGTAAATCCATGTTTTTTTAGCTTCAAAAATTAAATGCATGACATCCAGCTGAGTGGATTTTTTTGTAACTCCATGAAAAATAGGTTCATAAAAAATTGTCAATCACATTGTTTTTTTCATGCCTAAAGAGGAATAAAAATACTCAGGTAAAAAAATCTTGATTAAGGTTCTTATAATTCATGCATAAAAGGGTTAATGACCTCTTTGACAAAGATGGGAACATATTAAGATATGAACAATTCATGACAATGAATTCATTTCCAATTCCAAATAAAGAATATAACTATGTATTCAAAGCGATCCTAATGGTATTGTCTTACTTATGAAAAATCATCTTAGTTATCTATCATCACAGACAAATAAACCTTGTTTATTGATTAATGGCATTAATATTTTTAGTTCGAGCTGTAATAACAGACATATACGCAATGCATTGAATGAAAAGAGGAAAATTTCCCCCAGAGGTAAAACAGTATGGAATTCAACTTTTTCTAAAATTGATTGGTCAAAAGCATGGACTTTACTGTATAAATACTGTATTCCAAACAAAATCAGAATTTTACATAACATATATCCCTCCAACGCTATTTTGTGTCGATTTTATGATGTGGAAGAAATATGCAACTTTTGTCAGTCTGAATCTGAAACTACACTACACTTATTTGTTACATGTGAACATTCTTCTAACTTTTGGTCCTAAAATGGAAAATTATTTCATATCTAAAAGTAACAACAAAATAAATCATCCCAAAATGTAATTACTTATTTTAAACATGATTCTAACAATCTAGAATTTATTGTAAATCTGTTCATATTATTTGGAAAATTTCATATACATAAAAACAAATATACTAAAACACCCCCAAATTTTAAAATCTTCCTATTAGAATTTGGAAATTATATTAAATCTTTAGAACTCATTTATAATAATAATTTTAAAAAAAGCACTTACACCTTGGCTATTTACAAACAATTTTTTAATACTGACTGAACTCTCTGTTGCATTTATTTATTTATTTATTTATTTATATTTGTCAGAATTATTATTTTTTATTTATTTACTTTTTTTTTTTTTTTTTTTACTATTATTTATATATTATGCTTTGTATTTTTAAAACTATGCATTATTTTCTTAAACTTATATGTTCAAATGCTTTCCCCTTTTGACATCTTGTTGTTTGTTTAAAATGTTGTACTGTATACTCAAATGTTTTAATAAAGTTGAAAGAATAAATAAATAAATAAATAAATAAATAAATAAATAAACATGATACTAACAATCTAGAATTTATTGTAAATTTGTTCATATTATTTGGAAAACTTCACATAGATAAAAAACAAATGTACTAAAACACACCCAAATTTTAAAATCTTCCTATTAGAATTTGAAAATTATATTAAATCTTTAGAATTTATTTATAATAAAAAAACCTTTAACACCTTGGCTATTTATAAACAATTATTTAATACTGACTGAACTCTCTGTTTCATTTATTTATTTATATATGTCAGATTTGTTATTTTTATTTATTTATTTATTTATTTGTTTATTTATTTATGTATTTATTTATTTTTTATACTATTATTCGTATATATGTTTTGTATCTATAAATCTATGCATTATTTTCTTAAACTTATATGCTCAATTAGCTTTTTCCCTTTTGACATCTTGTTGTGTGTTTAAATTTTTGTATTGTATATTCAAATGTTCTTAATAAAGTTATTAAAAAAATTCTGAATGAACTGTCAGTTTAAGTAAAACCTCACTTACGCATTTTTGGCTAAGAAATGGAGCTACTTATTAAAAATAAATCAGTTTAGCAAAAATTCATGCTGTGCTGCATTTTAACCCTTTTATATTATTTGCTTTAAATTGCTCAAATTCCTTATGATATTTTCATTTATTCAGCTATATTAAATAGCTAAATATGCTCTGGAAAACAGTCATGAAAAAAAAAAAAAATTAGACCACCAAAAGTCATCAATCAAGTACAAACTTGTGTGTGTATCATGTGACTAAAACAGACAGAAAAAGAAAACATGGAATGGCTAAAAGCACTGTTTTTGTCAGTACAATGCCATAGATATTGATGTAAGAACTTAAGTATTTTGGTTATTATCAAGAAAACATGGAAAATGGTTAGATATCAGCTCTGAAATTAAACTCTTATGAGCTACTTTTATTGTTATCATTATATTTATCCAAACAAATGTCCCTTTAGTTGTACCAGCCATTAAAATGACCAAGAAATTGAAGAAAACAAGGGTGGTCTAATATTTTTTTCCACTACTGTGTACTTGCATGTATGCCTCATTTGGTTATCTATGTATTTATATAATCAGGTTTTTATGCTTTTACTATATTTTTTAAATGTTGTCACAGATGTCTGATGTCATCATGTTGCACCCAATAATGAAGTTCATCTATAAAATACATTAAAACTAAAATATGTTGAATTTAAATACAGAGTAAACACTACTGAACAACTGTATGTATAAGATGAAGTTGAGGTAGTAGCCAGTCTTTGAGTAGTACATCTCAAGTACATTTCTATTTACTCAGCTTACACAAATATTTATGCACCAGAAGAGATGTTTGACTTTGACTTTAACTTAATTATTCTCCTTTTAAGACTTAACCTTTGTGAACACTGAGTGTGGAACATAAAGATATCAGACTGCCTTATCTCATCTTTCTTTGATTTTATGTTCACTGTTTAAGACATTCAAATACGTCTGTGTTACTATATACTGTTAAGAAAAAAAAAACACAAACACTGAAATAAATACATTAATACATACAGTAACACATAGTTTTCAACAATGGCTTTCTTACTCATGTCTCCTAAAATTTCATGCTCATGTCAGATGCCAGCTTTGCTTTACATCTCTGAATAATCTTCACATTTACTTTATATATTATTATTTGATAGATGATTACACTGGGTTACAAAAAAAATGTTTTTTGCAAGTTGTCTAGGTTTTTTCAACTGAATTAGGACCATTTTGCACCGCTAAATCCAAAAATGACATCTGTTTTTCTCAATCAGGTCAGATTTTTTTGCTACTTTGATTTTGAAAAATTTGATCTTCTCACAAAATTGATTACATTTTTGTAAACTTTATCTTGGTCACCAAGTTTAATACCAAAATAAGATTGGTAAGCACACTTTATGAAACTTGTGACTTGATTCCTGTTAGGTACAATGGTGTATTCACCGCAGATGTAGAATACGTCAGGCTTAGTTTTTGTTAGATCTTCTAGTCGAAGCCATTTCATTCACCTGTAATATTAAAAAAAAAACATTAATCATAAATTGGCAAAAGTAAAATCTTCAGAACTCATTTTTTGCAAGAAATATGAAAGAATTTTGTATCATATGATGTGAAAATGCCCATAAATGTAAGCAAAAATGTTAAAAAGCCAATATGTAGCATAGTTTAGAAAGTTGACCTGACTGAGCAAAATTAATGTGATTTTTGGATTCAGCACACCAAAATTATCCTAAATCAGCTCAAAAAACTTAAACAATAAATTTGTTGTTGACCAGTGTTATCAGTGTCAACTATGGAAGCTATAATGGACATCAAATGGTTTTTAAAGGGTGAGAATTTTGTTTACTCCTCCATCTATCTGGGGAGTCCTGACTGTATTGTGTGATTTCTGAAGCTCTCTCAAATTAATTTAGGGGTGATTGCTGATGATCGGATCATTGGTGTAGTCCCCCCACATCATTCTATTCCTAAAACCATCCCAAAATCTTTCTAGGATTCATAAAATACTTTTAAATCACATATACACTGACGGTCATTAAAAACTTTGAGGCAACAATTGGTGGAATTATTTTTGGTTTGTTATCTGAAATGTAAGTTTTGTGCAACAGACAATTACACTGACATTTCAACAAATTCACACCATAAAAAAAATCAACAACAGAAACATATCTACCATCTCAATTTAATATTCCTAAATGATTTTAAATTTCAGGATTTTATCTTTTTTTTTTTTTTTTTTTACTTTGTCAGAGGAGTGAATAACTTAAATTCATCATCAGGTCCATTCCATAATTTCACACCTGCAACCCCAGTCCATCTAGACTTCACATTTGTTTGTTTTTTTCCGTTTTGCCAACCAAGCACAAAATTTATTAGTGTGTTGAGAAAATACTACAAAAAAGAAAAAAAAACAAAACAAAACATAAGCTCCTTTTTCTATCTATCTATCTATCTATCTATCTATCTATCTATCTATCTATCTATCTATCTATCTATCTATCTATCTATCTATCTATCTATCTATCTATCTATCTATCTATCTATCTATCTATCTATCTATCTATCTATCTGTGAATGGATACATTTATTTTTGGTTTGTACATTAATCATTGCACTTTGTACAATAATTATAATAAACATAAAAACCAAAAAAAGGAATAGACTTGAAGCAAAATCTTATTTTTTTGCCTGTCCTTTTCACTTGATACACTGCTTACATTACATTAAACGTGTACAGCATCCAGCATTCACACCATAGGAAAAAAAAAAAATCACCACCAACAAAAGCATATCTACCATCTCAATTCAATATTCCTAAATAATTTTAAACTTAAGGCTTTTTCTTTTCTTTTTTTTTTTTAAACTTTGTCAGAGGAGTGAATAACTTAAATTCATCATCAGGTCCATTCCATAATTTCACACTCACAACCCCAGTCCATCTAGACGTCACATTTTTTTTATTTTTTCCTTTTTGCCAACCAAGCACAAAATTTATCAGCATGTTGAGAAAATACTCTAAAATACGGGGAAAAAAAACACAAGCTCCTTTTTCTATCTATCTATCTATCTATCTATCTATCTATCTATCTATCTATCTATCTATCTATCTATCTATCTATCTATCTATCTATCTATCTATCTATCTATCTATCTGTCTGTCTGTCTGTCTGTCTGTCTGTCTGTCTGTCTGTCTGTCTGTCTGTGAATGGATACATTTATTTTTGGTTTGTACATTAATCATTGCACTTTGTACAATAATTATAATAAACATAAAAACCAAAAAAAAAGAATAGACTTGAAGCAAAATCTTATTTTTTTGCCTGTCCTTTTCACTTGATACACTGCTTACATTAAATTAAACGTGTACAGCATCGAGCATTCACACCATTAAAAAAAAAAAAATCACCAACAACAAATACATATCTACCATCTCAAGTCAATATTCCTAAATAATTTTAAACTTAAGGCTTTTTCTTTTTTTCTTTTTTTTTTTTTTTTTTTTTTTAACTTTGTCAGAGGAGTGAATAACTTAAATTCATCATCAGGTCCATTCCATAATTTCACACCTGCAACCCCAGTCCATCTAGACGTCACATTTGTTTTTTTTTTCCTTTTTGCCAACCAAGCACAAAATTTATTAGTGTGTTGAGAAAATACCCTAAAAAAGGAAAAAAATAAACATAAGCTCATCTATCTATCTATCTATCTATCTATCTATCTATCTATCTATCTATCTATCTATCTATCTATCTATCTATCTATCTATCTATCTATCTATCTATCTATCTATCTATCTATCTATCTATCTATCTATCTATCTATCTATCTATCTACCTATCTATCTATCTGTGAATGGATACATTTATTTTTGGTTTGTACATTAATCATTGCACTTTGTACAATAATTATAGTAAACATAAAAACCAAAAAAAAAGAATAGACTTGAAGCAAAATCTTATTTTTTTGCCTGTCCTTTTCACTTGATACACTGCTTACATTAAATTAAACGTGTACAGCATCGAGCATTCACACCATTAAAAAAAAAAAATCACCAACAACAGATACATATCTACCATCTCAATTCAATATTCCTAAATAATTTTAAACTTAAGGCTCTTTCTTTTTTTCTTTTTTTTTTTTTTTAACTTTGTCAGAGGAGTGAATAACTTAAATTCATCATCAGGTCCATTCCATAATTTCACACCTGCAACCCCAGTCCATCTAGACGTCACATTTGTTTTTTTTTTTTCCTTTTTGCCAACCAAGCACAAAATTTATTAGTGTGTTGAGAAAATACCCTAAAAAAGGAAAAAAATAAACATAAGCTCATCTATCTATCTATCTATCTATCTATCTATCTATCTATCTATCTATCTATCTATCTATCTATCTATCTATCTATCTATCTATCTATCTATCTATCTATCTATCTATCTATCTATCTGTGAATGGATACATTTATTTTTGGTTTGTACATTAATCATTGCACTTTGTACAATAATTATAATAAACATAAAAACCAAAAAAAAAGAATAGACTTGAAGCAAAATCTTATTTTTTTGCCTGTCCTTTTCACTTGATACACTGCTTACATTAAATTAAACGTGTACAGCATCGAGCATTCACACCATTAAAAAAAAAAATCACCAACAACAAATACATATCTACCATCTCAATTCAATATTCCTAAATAATTTTAAACTTAAGGCTTTTTCTTTTTTTCTTTCTTTTTTTTTTTTTTTTTTAACTTTGTCAGAGGAGTGAATAACTTAAATTCATCATCAGGTCCATTCCATAATTTCACACCTGCAACCCCAGTCCATCTAGACGTCACATTTGTTTTTTTTTTTTCCTTTTTGCCAACCAAGCACAAAATTTATTAGTGTGTTGAGAAAATACCCTAAAAAAGGAAAAAAATAAACATAAGCTCATCAATCAATCTATCTATCTATCTATCTATCTATCTATCTATCTATCTATCTATCTATCTATCTATCTATCTATCTATCTATCTATCTATCTATCTATCTATCGTTGTGAAACCTTCGGCTGTATTCGGACTCACTTCGGGACCACTCTTTCGATCCTACGCTCTGTTCGGATCAGTGACGTCATGACGCCGACAGATGTCACGTAACAGCAGCGCACTCAAGGTTAGGGTTGTATATGTGTTTATTAAGCGCGTGCTACACGAGAATGGACTCACACTGGAGTAATACACTGGGGGCAGTGGCATTATAACAGGATGCATATTGTTGATTTCGTGTCTGGATCTATTGCAGGTAAAAAAAAAACATAATCTAATCTGAATAGTTTGTTACAGAGACAGAGTAGCCTATGTGCTACAACAGCTAGCTTCCGTTTGTCATGACAGTCCACGTAGAAGTGTGTATGAGATTAAAATGGATTAAAATGTCAGACATCTGGTCTGTTTTCACTTGGACTAATGCATCACTCTAAAACCCATATTATTCATATTATATAAAGAGTGTGTTGGTAAAAAAAAAAAAAAAAAAAAAAAAATCTGTGTCGTTATTATCCCTTAGAGGTTACGTGGGCAGAGCAGTCATTTTTCTTACAGTAATATAGGCCATCCCAGTCTGTGATTCCAGTCCTGTTCAGTTTCATCACATCCATGAAATTATAGTGATTACAATTAAAAAAAAAAAACGGATTCTAAAACCAAGATAAATTAACAGATTGAATTGTATACACTAAATATGTTTTGCACATACCTAACCCGCTTTCATTGACAGCTGCCCATGTATAATAATAATAATAATAATAATAATAATAATAGTAGTTTGTTGACATTGTTTTTAAAGTAATACTTGAGGTTTGAATGTATCATTGTCCAAATTATGATTCTGAAGAATGTTGCATGTGGATATATTTATTCAATGCATATTCAGACCTATTTATAACAATAATAATAATAATAATAATAATAATAATAGTAGTAGTAGTAGTAGTAGTAGTTTGTTGACATTGTTTTTAAAGTGATACTTGAGGCTTGAATGTGTCATTGCCCAAATTATGATTCTGAAGAGTGTTGTGTGTGAATATATTTATTCAATGCATATTCAGACCTTGACAGAGTGCACAACAGCAGGATACAAGAAGCAAATGAAAACACTAAAACAGAAGCAACACAATAAGAGAGATGTGTGCAGCAAATGCAAAAAACATGACACTTAGAATAAATCAAGTGAATCGGAGTAAAGAGGGCAGGGATAACGTAACATGATGTTGTCAAATCAATACAAAAAATGAAGAAATGAAATAAAATAACATCATGTATGAGAATATGAATTAATAATCACACAGGATAAAAATCAAATTTAAAAAATTAAAATTAAAAAGGCCCTATGTAGCTGGGATAGGCTCCAAGCGACCCCCGTGACCCTAGTGAGGATAAAGCGGGTTCAGAAAATGAATGAATGAATGAAAAATTAAAAAGGGACAGACATCACATAAAAGGAAGTCTATAAAAATGTGTTTTAAGAAGTGATTTACAGCTGGAAATGTTTGAAACTACCAAAATAGTATCAACAGCTGTGTAATGTTGTAACTCTAAACATTGGTGTGTTTTTGTTATGTCCTTGATGTATTTTCAGGGGCGTGTGGGGTTGCAGTGGGCTATCCTCTGGATACTGTGAAGGTAAATGAAGAATATATAAAGCAGTCACGATGGAACCATAACAAATGTTCATCAATTTCTAACAAATGTTTAATGTTTCTAGGTTCGGATTCAAACGCAAAAGCAGTTTACTGGGATATGGCAATGTACAAAGGCAACATTTTTAAAAGAAGGGGTAAGTAGTAGGGTGTAGCATACTAAATTGTTCTTCTCGTCAGACCAGTTTTTTCTTACATGGAGAAAAGGAAGCAAGTGATTCTACCGTCTCATTGATCTTTAAAGATTAGGTGGGTGCAAATGTCAGTGTGAGGAATAAAGGGGCAACAGTTGAATAGCCTAACTAATTTGGTCACTCTTGGCTAGATAACAATATCACAGATGGGACAACATGAATTACACCTTTTTTTTTTTTTTAAATATCTTTTTATTTCACACAAGAGAATCTTCCAGATACAGTACAAACATAGTCATACTGGGTCTCACTTTTTACAGTTCTCCTTTGTGCATTCTTCCCACCTCCCATCCCTAAAAAAATAAATCAACTAAACACACACAAAAGTATCAGGCCAAAAATATACATGTCTAAAGGAAAAAAAAAAAAAAATTACAATAAAATAAAAAAAATAATAATAATTTTTAAAAAATCATCATCATCATCCTCATCATTCTCACAATAACATTAATAAGGGTAACAACATAAGCATGAGCATAATTATGCAAGCTGTAACATAAATAGCAATAATAGGGCAGTGTTCATGATCTACAAACTCAAACTTTCTCCATACCAGAAAGTAAAGGCAACCAAAATTCATTAAAGAGATGGCCCCGATTGTATATATCCAAAGTCAGTTTCTCTAAAGGTAAAAAAGAAGACAGTTGATCATGGAAGATCTTAAAAGATGGAGGGGAGTCATTCTTCCAAATAAAAGTATGCATTTCTTTGCGAAGTAAGTGATCAAAATTAGTATCCTGCATTTTTTATGATCTAACTGTAACTTATATGTGTCATTTAATAATATCATTTAATAAACTGCTGCTTAAATCAAATTGTAAATCCAAGACTGATTGAGTGAAAGAGTGAATTGAGCTCCAATAACTTTTTAAAAGGTCACAGTCCCAGGACATGTGCATAAATGTCCCTTCCCTCTTTTGAATTACACATTTTTAACAAATTATTTGCAGCAATAGAACAATGTAATGCATTGAGAATTAGATACAGCCCTGCAGAATTAACAGTTCATTTGTGCATTTCATGTTCTTGTCACTGTGGTCCCATGTGTTTTTGTCTCACTTGTACCATCAGGTATATGGCTTCTTCAAAGGTATGGCCATACCTGTTACCACAATCTCTATGACTTCTTCGGTGGTGTTCGGCACATATAGAAACTGCCTTCAATGCCTGAGCCAGTCACGAGGAGCTGGTAATGGTGAAAACACTAAACTTGACGTTTTCCTGTCCGGTATGGCAGCAGGGGTGACTCAGGTAATTGGTTTAAAGTTTATTTATCTTCCTGCAGAGAAGATAGTTGATAAGGAATGTAATGTATAGTGTGATCTAGAGATGTAACGACATGAAAATTTCATATCACGGTTATTGTGACCAAAATTATGACGGTTATTATTATTGTGGTGTGGTTGAAATGTGCTCAAAATGTTCCAGAAGTACTTATACACACACTGAAACAATTTAACCAAGTTGTATTTCGAAAAAAACTAATAAAATACCACGCACAATGTACTTTCTGTACATTAAAATATTAACACGTAAACATCAAACATTACAAGTGTGCATTAAAGATGGCACCTTATGGACATAAGAGATATCTGCACTAGGGGTGGGAATTGATAGGATTTTATCAATATCAATGCGATTGTCGATTCTGTTTACCAATCCAATTCCTTATCAGTTCTCCTATCGATTCTCAGTGGTTTTTTGAGTGGGAAAAAAAAGTAGTTGGACAGGTCATAGTGGAGCTTGTCTGACCATTTTCCATGTCAAATCATTCACAATGTCACAATTAGAGAGAGAGAGAGAGAGATGTACGGGATGGAGGGTACGCTTGAACCGGGTCTGTGCATTTGGACTAGATGGACCGGGTACCTGCACTCATACCCGGTCCGTACAGGAGCCCACTATCCCCAGATCTCCTGAGCTCTGTCTGTGCGGCTGCCTTCAGCCATGTTTTCGCAGGCCAAACATTGCATCGCTCCTGGAGTGCCGCAGCTTCTTTAGGAAATGAACACTATCACTGTTAGTTTTTATAGTGCGGTAACACTGGTCTACAATTTTTTAGAAATGATTTGCTTCAGAGATTAAATGCGCTAAATGTTACATATTTTAATAAGATTAATTGGAAAATAAGTGACAAAAGTGCCGGTTTGCTGATGTTTTCAAGGTATATGATTAAGTGTTATTACACATATATATTGGTTTATGTACATTTATATAATAGTTTTCTAAATCTTCCACTAAATAGAACCTGTAAAGTGAATGTATTCTAATGTGCAGACAGTGTTTTGAAGTAGATCTTGTAGCTCTGAGACAAATATTCCTTTTGAGTCAAACCCATTCTCTCGTTAATTCTTGAATTTCACATTTTGACCCAAGGCTGTATCTTGGAAAGTTCAGCCAACCAGCATTTTTGACTTGATTTTTCTTTATCAGTGACTCTCATGTGGTAAAATTTCATTACTTTTATTCTGGAAGCATTTTCCTTGTAGACCAGTGTAATCGAACACGGTTTTCATGATAATTAGAATTTAAACAGTAATACTAACCGTCAGGAATGTTACCGCAGTTTATCGTTATACCGGTAATCGTTACATCCCCTGTGTGATCTGACATTAATGTGCCTCCTTGACCTCCATGATGAGTCTGTCTTCATTTGGCCCTCTACAGATTTCAGTGATGTCTCCAGGTGACTTAGTGAAAGTACGTCTCCAGTGTCAGACTGAGTCCAAGCGAGGACCAGCCAACATGCCCAAACCTAAGTACCGTGGTCCAATTCACTGTCTGCTGAGCATAATGAAAGAGGAGGGCTTCCTGGGGCTCTACAGAGGATCTTCTGCACTCATGCTGCGAGATGGACCTTCCTATGCCACGTACTTTTTAACTTACACAGCCATCTGTGACTGGATGACAGAAGCTGACAAGAAAAAACCAGGTGTGTAAATCATCTAGAGCCTGTAGATTCAGCTTCCCTTAGGGAGTTGACATTTTTGAGCATGACCCAGCCTGTTTGCTTAGAAAAAATGATAACCTTTTAAAGCTATTTGCATAGTGTCATATTGTTGCAAGTGGAAATGAACTGAGAAAGGGAACCTCTCAAAAATCACACTCATAGTAACAAAATATAGCTATGTGGTTCTGTAAACCACAGATAGATGACACAGTATAAAACCTGATGTGAGCGGTCCATTCCAGAATGATAACACACCCATTCATACTGACTGGACAGCTCCATCCCAATGTCTGCACTCATTTGAGGTGATTACAAACAACACATGGAGTCAGATGAATGCACAGGCACAGACCTTGTTAACCCCACAAACGTAATAAACTGCAAACGTAATGAAAATTTGAAGCTTTTAATGTAGTAATTCCACACATGTAATAACTGTAACGATCTGAATACGGAGACTGAACCCACATGCAAGACCCGGAGGCAGATGTAAAAGTTTACAGTGTTTATTAAACACAAGGTTAACTGACAAGTCTCTGATAGTGATAATAAACAGAATCTTGAGGACACAGAGTTCAGGATTCTTCACGGGGCTCGTGAAGTGGACTGGAGACGGACCCACACAGTCCGGACTGAAAAAACACATTGGGGATCCGACTAGGGAAGAGCAGAGGGAAGTCAGTAAACAGACCAGGTCATACATGGGCAGGCAGACGGAAAGGCAACAGTACATAGGGGACAGGCTAGCTCACGTACCAGTAAAACAGGCAGGAAGGTCGAACACACGTAGAATCAATGGAGGCTGAGGCACAGACAAGGGTCGGGCAAAAAGCAGTAGTCAGAGAAACACTCCGGGTCAAAAACAGGCAGACAGACAAACATGATCCAAAAAACACTGGTAAGCAACACATGAAGGCAATTACAAACTGGCACAGGACAGGGGAAAACACAGGGCTTAAATACACAAGAGGGAGGGAAGACAATGAGACACAGGTGGCACCAATCAGGGCGGGGACAGGCGATCACACACAGGTGGAGACGATTTGGGACAGGAAGCAGAGACACCAGACATGACACACGAGGAGAACTTAACAAAATAAGACAGGAAGTGACAGACAAAAACACACAAGACAGACAAAACCAGACTAACGTTTGGTGGCAGACGTGACAATAACTTTCCAACACACGTAATAACAGTTGGCTACCACAAAAGTAATACCTCATTTCCCAGAAACATAATAATTATTACTTTTGCGGGGATTCATTATGTGTACGGGACAGTAAAAATCTTCAGTTTCCAAAATTATAATAACTTCCCACAAATGTAATAAATTAGTACATCACATAGATTTGAGTAATGCATGCACGAATATTGAGTCATCTTTCTTTTTCTTCCCATTTATTTCCTTTGGATACTTGCCTTTTTAGAATGATCAACTGTTGCAGTTATACCACATGGCACTAATTCCAGATTAATAGGTGTTTAATTACAAATACAAGTGGAGGAACAAAACAGAATGGACAGAAATACTGTAAACGTTTTATTATAAAAGCTTCAGTATGAACTGGATATTACAGTCACGGAAGAAATTATTAGACCAACCAAAGTCATCAAAAACAATGGTTATGGAATAAAGTACTAACTCCTGTGTGTATCATGTGACTAAAACAGACAGAAAAGAAAACATGGAATGATTAAAAGCACTGTTTTTGCCAGTACAATACCATAGATATTGATGTAAGAACTGAAGTGATTTTGGTTATTATCAAGAAAACATGGAAAATGGATAGATATCAGCTCTGAAATTAAACTGTTATGAGCTATTTTTGTTGTTATCATCATATTTGCCCAAACAAATATACTTTTAGTTGTACCAGGCATTAAAATGAACAAGAAATTGAAGAAAACAAGGGGAGGTCCAATAATTTTTTTTCTCGACTTTATTTATTATTATTGAGTATAATATAAGCCTATGTTTGAACCATGTAAATAAAATGTCTGGATATGTTTATGATAACAGTGAAGAGGGTAGCAGCACACTGTGGGAAAATGGGGTATTACATTTGTGGTAGGCGACTGTTATTACATTTGTGAGAAAGTTATTACATTTGTGGGATTATTACATTAAAAGCTGCAAATTTGTATTACTTTTGTGGTTTATTACATTTGTGGGGTGAACAGACCTCTCAGTTTTTTTCAGTTTTTCTGAGGACCAAAATGCCTCTGAATTCAGTAAAATTCTATTCTAAAATTCAGATCTACAACGACTGAGAGCAACAACATGTGAGATATGAAGCCCGCTGATTAATGAAATTTACCATAATGTGTTGGAAATAGAAGAACTCTTTCCTATCATTTAAGGCTTTGAGTGCAAATGTTTGAAAATACTAGAGCTGCACCAGGCTGATTATGGTATCTGTTGAGTCGGACCTGGCTGTTCATTATGAAGACTCACTGGCAACATATTATTGAAATCATAGTGATGAGCATTTGGACAGTGATGATGGCAGCTGTAGTAAAAGTCTTATATAATAATATTCATATAATGATCATGGTTCATCCACTGTCATTTATCAAACTCCTCAATGTTGTAGAAGATGACGGTGTTTCCACGTTCACTGCGGAGCCTCTGAACGTCCAAAGGGGTCATATCTGATGACCATGAAAAGATGACAAACTGTATTTTACACCAATTATTTACATGAATTGATAGAATTAGTGGATTAACAGATATTAAACAGTTTTGGTTACCAGTGGCTGTTTGGGTCTTGATGATGATGAAATTCTTTATTCAGTCATCACATAATACAACCACTGTCTACACTACAAACATGACCAACAGGTTAGTGACTGAAAACGCACAGGCAGAACCATAATGCTTATATTAATGTCTGTCCTACATGTCAAATTAAGCTACATAGTGTTCAATATAGGAAAAAGAGAAAGAAAAATGCAAACAAACAAACAAACAAGCAAGCAAAAACATAAAGAAGTGAAACTAAACCAAAAAAACAGAAAACATAAGCAACCAAATTAACCCTCCAGTATCCCATCCAGCAAGGCCCTTACTAAGCACCAAGTGTGCCATTTTGGCACACTTGTGGAATAATGTCAAAAATTTTTTCATACAGTTTGTTTTGAATTCTTTTGCACTTTTTTTCCTATTTCATCACCTTGAGCCGTAAATAAAAACACCAAATACTCAGTAACTGCCACATTTTTTAACCCTTTAAATGCCGTGTTTGTATTGTAAAAAAACATTTTTCTGGATGCAAAAAACACACAAAAAATTTTTTTTTCAGTATACTACTTAAAAATTGGATCACATATTATTTGATTTTTGCAGACTGGCATATGTCAATGATTAACAGCAACAGCGGTTAATTTGCATTATTATTTTTGGTGCTAGGTCAAATGTTCAAAAATACTAGCATCTGTCATCAAGTGTGCCAAAATGGCACACCTATAAATGAAACTATTAAATATTATATATTGATTTATTTTTCTGCTCTAATTTGATTTTATTTTTGTAAATCAAGGTCAGCCCTAATCATCACACATATCAAATAATCATTCATTTTAGATTTTTTTAACCTTTTGAACGATCTCTTTTCATCTTGATGTCACTACATTTTTTGATGCAAAAAACACAAAATATGTTTGTTTATGTTTTTTTCAAAATACTACATAAAAATTGAATTACATATTATCTGATTGTTGCAGCCTGGCATATGTCAATGATTAACAGCTACATTAACAACGTTAATAAATTAATTTAGACCCTCACCTCTCAAATGAAGCCCAGTTATCAGTAAAAACATGATTTATGCCTTAATAGCTTTCGGATCAAAAACAGTGGTTATAATGGAAGAAATAGTGCGTTTTAGACACACTTGGGAGACAGATGGTAGTCTTGTAATTTTCTTTTGTTTACAATGTGCAAACTTCAGTTGGTGGCCAGAATTTTAAAGATCATGCACAAATGAACAACTTTTGAATTCTAACCTTATTTAAATTGTGAAAAATAATATGAAGTTTTTTAACACGAAGTGCAAAGTGTGCCTAAAAAGCACACCCGGATACCGGAGGGTTAATGGTAATTTAATGTAGAGTAGAACATAAATTACTTACGTTTTAATTATTAGACCTTTACAATTGTAACCTTCAAAAATTGCCCTACATACCATTTTCTTTAAAAAACAAAAATGAGCTACACATTCGTAAATCCATGCTGGCCTCATTCCATAGTTTAACTCCAACAACAGATATACATCTTCTTTTAGCCCCACACTCCCACACTATATGACATATAAAAAAAGTATAAATCACAGGTGTCAAACATGCGGCCCGGGGGCCAAATCCGGCCCGCCAAAGGGTCCAATCTGGCCCTTGGGATGGATTTGTGAAATGCAAAAATTACACTAAGATATTAACAATTCTTTTAGTTCAGGTTCCACATTCAGACCAATTCAATCTCAGGTGGGCAGGACCAGTAAAATACTATCATAACAACATTTAAAAAATAACGACAACTCCAAATTTTTCTCTTTGTTTTAGTGTAAATACATGGAAATATTTACATTTACAAAATTATAATTTTGCAAAAAATGTGAATAACCTGAACAAATATGAACAACCTGAAATGTCTTAAGAGAAGTAAGTACAATTTTAACAATATTCTGCCTGTTACTAAATGTTTTGTGTATTTGTAGATCCACTGTGATCTGTACGTTATAATGTACATGTGTAAATGATAAACTGAGGCAGAATATTATCAAAATTACACTTATTTTTTCAGTTTGTTCATGTTATTCACATCTTTTGAAAGGATAGTTTGTAGATGTAAACCTTTTCATAATGTAAATTTACTTTTTTTGCTCTAAAACATAGAGAAAACTTTGGAGTTGACATTATTTCTACATTATTATGTTATTATTTTACTGGTCCGGCCCCCTTCAGATCAAATTTAGCTGAATGTGGCCCCTGAACTGAGTTTGACACCTCTGGTATAAATGAACAGTAAATTACATGTAGTGCCTTATGGTGGAGTATATTTCCGGACTTATACAAGATTGCCATTGACTTTGCAATCTTTCCTTTTATGTATCTAACAGGTTGTTTCCATGTTCGTTTATGATCAATAACAAACCCTAAAAATTTTTATATCAGACACTCTTTCAGTTTCAGCATCACAAATTTTTAATGTAATATCCCCATCAATTTATTTTCAATTTCCAAAAACCATAAGAGTTAAAGGCTAATATACAGGGTGTATAAAAAAATATATATATGTTGAAAAATTACCCCCAGTTCTGCATTTGATAATTTTTGGAATTTTCTTTTATGGATCTCGGTAGGTAGGGGATTGGTTGATATTTGTCCAAATTTACAGACCAAGGTTTTCATGCATGAGTGAGCGGGAGCAAATTGTGCAATCCAAGATAAAACTGGTTCGTGTGAAGTAGCGGTGGGATTTAAATCCAATCAAAGGTCATGGGAGGGGACAATGGGCATCCATGTTGTTTTCCACAAAACTGCCAGGTTACAGCATTAACACTTTGGCCACCATGTTGTTTTCATTTCTTTACCCATGGCAGCTGTTCCTGCCTTTCAAAGTTAATTCAACTTGTTTAGGCCTGAAAATGTCACTGAGGACAGGCCAAGTTAGGGTTAGGGTTAGGGTCACTCTGCTCACTCATGCATGAAAACCTGGGTCTGTAAATTTGGACAAATATCCACCAATCCCCTACCTACCAATGTCCATAAAAGAAAATTCCAAAAATTATCAAATGCGGAACTGGGGGTAATTTTTCAACATGTATATATATATATATATATTTTTTTTTTTGATACACCCTGTATTGAATATCTACAAAAAAAATCATTCATTCATTCATTATCTGAACCCACTTTATCCTCACTAGGGTCATGGGGGTCGCTTGGAGCCTATCCCAGCTACTTACAGGCGAAGGCAGGGTACACCCTGGACATTTCGCCAGTTCATCGCAGGGCTGAAAACAAAAAAAAATCACTACTAATTAGTCTCAAAGATGTATGTTCAGGCAGTGCAGGTCTCCCGGTTACACTTGTATTCTGCAAAGTCGGATAATTATAAAGTCTGGGGAACAACATTCCCATCTGCCATCCTTTCTCTCTAATGTCTTTCTATCTCATTAACACTCGTGTCTTTTCATTCCTTGCAGACTGGAGCGTTGTAATGTTGGCAGGAGGACTAGCAGGATCAGCAGCATGGACTATAGCAACACCCATGGACGTGATCAAAGCCCGTCTACAGATGGACGGAGCGCGGGAGGTGAAACGATATAAGGGCTTTGTGCACTGTGTCACCGAGACCGTGCGCGTGGAGGGAGCGAGGGTTTTTTTCCGCAGCTTAGGCATGAACGTTGTGCGAGCGTTCCCTGCCAACATGGTCATATTTCTTGCATATGAGTTACTCACCGATCTCATCCGAGGAAGAACTGGCAGTGATGATCCTCATGTGGTTGTACTGGAATAACAATAACTACCTCGAGGCTCAGTTGATGTTTTTACACGTTAACTGTGGTATTACATATTTAAAGACAAATGGCAGCACAGCATAATATGGTCAGTGTTATATACGTGGGTCAGTATCACTATAAGGTGCTTTTCAGACTTCAAAATGTAAAAAAAAAGACATGAAATTTTCCACTTAACTTTACGTTCAATGTGTTAAATCGACTGTAGGCTGATAGAAATGCATTTGGGTTAAGCTCCCACAGTACAAGCAGACCACATAATATTAAAATGAATATGTCCACCCTGTCACCGATAAATACCTGGATAACTAAGTGACAGGGTGGACGGTTTTGGTTAAAGTTAGTATTTAAAGACCACATGTTGGACTTTAAGTTGGTAAAGTAGGTCATCTTTGAAGAGGACTGTGTAATATTCAACAAATATATTTAGAATATCTGAAAAGTTTTATATTAAATGATATTTTGTGGCGACAGGGTAGACATGCTAAGCTTGACCACATCTAAATGAAATGATGAAAACTTTTAAATGCAAATGTAAATACTAAATGCTCCACCTCCAAAATGATGATGATGATGATGATGATGACCAGATTGCTAAAGGGGCGATTCCCCCAAAGTGACAGAGTGGACGGTAATTTCAAAGACGTGTATAATGTTAAATATTATGAGGAAAATAGAATATAATTTATCAAAATGACTTATTTTATCAAAAAAACTTGAGTATAACCCATAAAGACCCACACAGCCACTGGAAACTATATTCATGTACTGATATAAAATGTTTAATACCTGTTGATCCATCAATCCTATCATTTCTTGTAAATAATTGGTATAAAATGCAGTTTGTCATCTTTTCATGGTCATCAGATATGACCCATTTGGATGTTCAGAGGCTCCGTAGTTGCCATGGAAACATAGTCATCTTCTACAACATTGAGGAGTTTGATAAATGACAGTGGATGGAGATGCTTGGTTTATGTTCAGTTAATGATATTTTGGCTGCAAAACTCCCTTTTTCTTCAGTTTTTTCCGTTTTGATTTAATAACGTTTGAATTAACTGTGAGTTTACATGAACATCTAAATGAAATATCGGAAATTGAATATAGGAAAATACATAATTTACAGTGAAAAATGCAAAATATAGAGGATAGTTTTATAATAAATGGTGAGAAATTACTGAAGAAAGGTTAAGGTTCAATAAAACCTATGGAATTTAATAAATGGCAGTGGATGGAGACGCTTGGTTGATGTTCAGTTAATGATAGATTTTGTTGAGAAAAGTCACTATTTCCTAAGTTTTCTCTGTTTTTGATATAATAACCCTCAACTTTAATCTGAGATTTTATGAACACCTATATGATCAGTAAATTACATTGCAGAAAATACCTGATTTTCACTGAAAAAACACAAAACACAGAGGACAATATTATAATAAATCGCACAAAATAATTGAAGAAAGGTTCAGTATAGAGAAAAATTCATTTAGGAATGGCCACAAAAGTAGCACTGGGTCTTTATGGATGAATGATAACATCTAGTTAAGTCAAGTATTTTAATTTTTTTCATTTAACCCTTTATAGGGTGAGTGACTATTTTTGGTAATTTCCTCAAACATTAAATGTGGGCAAATGCTGTGCCTCAGTGAGGTCCAGAAGCATGTTGGTTTTTATTATAACATTATACAGTGATGCAGAGAGATTTTATGGACATTTTGAAGCTGTAAATAGTGAATATGAGTGGTTTTTATCAGTTTATGACTTTATAACAGTTGTTTTATTGCATGGGTTTACTTTTTAGCAAGTGCTGCTCAGAAGTTTTAAAGCACAGGTGTCAAACATGTGGCCCGGGGGCCAAAACTGGCCCGCCAACGGTTCCATTCCGGGATAAAAGTGCAAAAATGAACCTGAACAGTCGAGGTTGTCAAAATCATTTTGGTTCAGGTTCCACATACAGACCAATGTGATCTACAATAAAAATAACAACACAATAACCCATAAATAATGACAACGACAAGTTTTCTTTGTGAAAAATTATGTGGAAAAAATTTAAGTGAAAAAAAATAACATTAGACTGTGAAAATATTTACATTTTCAAAACTATTTTTTCACAATAAAATGCAAATAAATACATAAATAAAAACAAAGATGAACAACCTGAAATGTGCAATTTGAACAATATTCTGCTTGTTACTAAATGCTTTGTGCATTTATAGATCCAATGTGGTCTGTAGTTGTGTTAATAATAAGAGATGTAATATTGTAGAAATTGTTCAAATTTTAGTTCCAAACTCCAAAGTTTTAACAATATTCTGCCTGTTACCAAATGTTTATGTAACATTGTGTGTAATGCACATGTATAAATAATAAGTCGAGGCATAATATTGTTAAAATTGCACTAATTTTTCAAATGAAATTTCAGTTTTTTTCAGGTTAGTCACATCTTTTTTGTAAAATGTAAATATTTTCCTAATTTAAACTGGGGTTTTTTGTACTGAAGCAAAAAGAAAATCTTGGATTTGTTATTATTTATAGGTTATTAAAGTCATTATTTTACTGGTCTGGCCCGCTTGAGATCAAATGGGCTAAATATGGCCCCTGAAACAAATTGAGTTTGACACCCCTGTTTTAAGGCAAGTGGTGGTACATGACAATGTCTAATAACACACTAAGGTTGAAATTTTGAAATTCAGGTATTTCAATGAGATCAATATAAAGGGTTAAACTCTTAAACTAAAGTGAGACGGACAGTGTGATGGACATGCACAAATTATGCACATTCCTCAAAGAAAATTGTATACAATAATAAAATCACATTTTAAGCAGTTTAAAATTGCACAGATATATGTTAAGTGTTTGCCCACTTTTAATAAAACATTATTTTGCGATGCGTTCATGGTGACAGATTCTGCAAAGGCACCACATAGTTATATTGACCCACATGTTGTAATTGTTACTCCTATAGACTCATGAATTCTAATATGCTCAGGGAGATTGAACAAACCTCCATCTGAACACTAGAGGGCCTCCGTGTCCAGTCTGTTACATTTATGCTATATTTTGCTCTCTTCCAGTTTGCAAGGCTGGTGTCATTGTTAACCAGCAGCATAAAGAGTCAGATACAAGGTGCAATTGGAGGTGTACTAAGTTATCCGAGCCTTGAATGTGTCGTCCACTCATGAGGTGTGTACAGTCCAAGAAGCAGCAGAACCCGTCCAGGCCTTGTTTTTGCACATGCACCGTTTGCCAGTGGCTTCTTTCTACCATACTGTCTGAAACAACAGCTGGAGAACATCTTGAAGATATCTGATTTTACAAGGAGTAGTTCAATAATCATCATTCTAATAAGTAAATACAGGGTAATAAGGTTGTAAATGTTTAATATCTGTAAAAGTAACTGACGCTGACATTTCAAAAAGGATGCTGTGACTAAGCAAAACACGGAGGACATCTTGCACGTTTGTTTTATTTCCACCACAATACTACTTATTTCTACTGTTACAGCTACGTTCATGTTTTTAGATATCCTGCTTCTTGAGCCAAGGAAGAATTAATAATATATCATGAAAAATTTATATAATAATAATAATAAAATTGAAAAAAATGGTGCCTTGCAATAAAGATACATCAATAAAAAAACAAACTGCTGTGTTAATGTCTCTGCCTCTGCTTACCTTGGACATTTGTCTTCACTTCCAAAGACTTAACAATTCTAAAAACAATAATGAAATAATCCATTTGCAGAGTCGAACACTAACAGACTGTTCATAAGTTGTAGGAATAGACATGATTCTGTAGTGATGAAGTGCATTGAAGTGTGCAAATGAGTGAGAATGTCAGAAATTATAACACGATTGTCACAAATACATGAATACATAGAGAAAACATAATTAAACAATTCTTTAAATCCTTCTCTATGGGGTCATACTGCCATCTAGTGCACGAGGATGTAATGTCACCCACATACAGCACGTCTCAGGAAAAAAAAGCTTAACAGAAAGATTAGTAATAAGGCTTTGGCTTTTTCCCAGCTTGTGGAAGTCTGATAAATAACTGAGATTTACCCATGTTTGAAGTGTTTTATGTTAGATTTTTCTAAGATTATCTATGCTCTGGATAGCGGGGAATTTCTTTATTATCCAAACTTTAGATGGACTGATCTGATGAGTTCCAATGGTTGGATATTTCACTTATTCTTCAATGAATTGTTTTCAATTTTTTTGTGATTTTGGTGCAATCTGTTGTTCTGCTATCTGCCATAAATATTTTTTTCTTTTTTTTTTATTTAAAAGAGGGTTTGAATGGAATTTTGTCAAATCCGGCCGAAATTTAGAAACATGCATAAAATGTTATCTGGGGACATTGAGAGAAACCATGCAAGACTAATTTGTTCCACAGTACTCTGGTGCATCCTTAACTGAACTCTGTCTCCAAACCGAGTGTGTTACAAATAAATTCACACATTAAGTTACGTCTATATACATGATATGAGTCAAATATTGAAACTGCATATATATGCAAATAAAGGTGTGTGTGAGTTTTATCTGAATGTGGTGCGTGGAAACGGAAAAGCTAAAAAAGAGGAGGAAAGAATCCGCATCTGCTCAGAATTTGTAACCATGTCCCTGGGTTACATCGCTTCCCAAAGTCTCAGCTGAATGCAGCAGTTGTGGCCACCTCTTATATTCCTTTCCAATGTTTTAGTCGGGGGGACAAACAAGTCTATTGTTTAATGAAATAATTAACTGAATCAGATTATGCCCCAAGCAATATTAAGTGGAATCCAGGAAACATTTTAAGAGCTGCCTGAGTAAACCACCAGCACTTCGATCTGCCCACAGACATTATTACTGCAATAACTCCATCTCTGTTTTCTCCCCCTTTGGTTTCATCTTGTTTGAACTCACATTAACTTCACATGAGATATGTGTTAAATTAATGTTTTCATCTGTTTTACATGTGTAATTGGCTCATGCTTATCCCACCATGGGTGCAATAAAAACCTATTACAAAGAACTCAACTGTAATGATTTAATTGCCTTACGAATAACAGATTTACTCAGTGGATGAAGTGGGGTCATGTTGGGTGAGACTCCAGGAGATGTATTTTCATCGGTTCTGCAGCAGGCTTTTGAATTACAAGCTGTAAACAAGAACAAACACAAGAATTTTCAGAATATTTATAGCGTGCTGTCGTGAATGTAGATTCAAATCCACATATAGATCCAACTGAGCATGCGAAAAGATAGAGCACAAACACACAATTGACCCCCTCACACAAGCCTGACGAATTCAAACAATATTAGTTGGTGTTAATTACGTTCAGTACAGTTCACAGCCTTTCATCTACAAGGGTTAATGGTCTGTCTATTCATAAAACTGTGGAGGGTTTGCTGACTCTGTGCGCCTTTATGTCAGTTCCAAGCCATTGCTGGGCTTCATAAACTATCCTTTTCCACAAAAGGATACTTGCTGAGATTCTAGGAATTGGAGACTGTACTGTGAAACTAGAAAACTCCTGAATGTTGCCTTTGTTAGCTGCTTTTAATTAAATCCTGCCTGTCTTTTCCCCTTATGCAACAACAGCCCACAATTATGCAAGCATCTAAAGATCTAATTGAATAAAATTACAGGCTGGTTGGTTATGTACCACCACAACAAGTGTGCAACGACTTGAATTTGAGTGACACCTTTTGCATGTTTTTTTAATGAACTTTGCAATTATTGAGATTTGTTGCCTTTGCTCACATTAAAGCTTCTGGGAGAAAAATTACTGCCACACAAGACGCAGGACTTCTGACACGATCTCTACATCTGAGGGCAAATGAGGATTCTCAGTTTGCTCATAAACATTTTTATAAAGTTTACTTTAATGTTTGTTTGCAGGGGTTTCTCCTGGTTGTATCTATTGGTTTTGTTTTAATATGTAGCACAGTATAATAATGTGACTCACAACACATGACTCACATCAGACCTTTCTATTGTATAATGCATGTATTCATATAAATGCAGGATCATATAGAATAATTAAGCAAATGTATGTAAAGTCATAATAATCACCCACTCTACGCATTTGTACAATTATTTATTCTAAAAATCTTAATAACTTCCTGTTCTATCCAAAGTAGCACTAAAACGCACACATCCACCGGCAGCGTTTTGTGTGGGTGCCTCATTACATGACGGGTGTTCACATAATCTCTAGAAAGCTTCATTTTGTTGTCAGAATCCGTCCTCGGTAACTACCACTTGGGCCCCCTTTCACCAATTGCTGTTTGGGCTATTTTGGGAGCTCTGCGCTCCCCTGTTAGTGACGTGTGCTGCTGGGTAAATTTGCAGCTCCGACGGCCTGGGCCTGCAACCTCAGATGGCATCAATCGGGAGAAAATGGAGGGGTGGGAGGGATGAGGAGGAAGGGTAAGAGCGAAGATGCTAGAAGGAGAGCAACAGAGGGAGAGCGAGGGAGGAAGTGGACTGAAAAAAGGTGGAAAATGACAACATGACACGAGGACTTGTGTAGTGAGTAAGCAGAGATGGTGTTTAAATGTCAAAATTGAGCGAAAATAACTAATGACATGGGCAACAAAAGTGTTTTATGGTCAGTTATTTGCTGTTATGGAAAGCAACATAGCTGCGAGACGAGCGGAGCATTCATGAGGATAAATGAACTCTTAGGTTTCTGATGACTAACAAGTGCAGAGGAGTGATAGGTGATTATGGAGGTGGAGGAGTGGGGGCGCCATTGTACTTCATACTTAACTGGAACCAGCAGCGGTAAAGGGAAAAAGGAAAGGACATACTTAATAAATCTGTTTGAAGCTCAGTGCGAATACTGTGCTTATAGTAATGTGCTTGTGTTGCTCTTGTTTTCATTTTTTTGGTTAGAAGACCGCCTAAAGACGAGCACAAGTGCTTTTAAATGAAAATGTTCTCGGATTGCAGTAAACAAAGACATCAATATTTATCACTTTCCATTAAAATGGCTTCTCACCTCTTTAGGTTGATTCAAAACAGAATCTCTGTTTTTTGGGGGGTTTTTTTGTTGTCAAGTGTTATTCACTGATTAAAACCATTAGAATTGAAAGCAGACAAAACTTCCCAAAAGAGGCTTTTTTGTAACTTCACAATCCTTTACAGACAATTTTTTCTCTGTACTGGGATTCTGTGATCTGCTGAGGAAATTAAATCTGTCTCATTAGGTGGTAAAATTCCAAAAACTAATGCTGGCAGAGAAATTACACAGTGTTATTCATGCAGTGGAGATAGGCCAAAGACTGAGTAACATCCACATTCTTAACAGACACATTTGTCTATCCACAGACCAGTTGGTGTCAACAGAGGGTATGCACGTGACGTCACCGCTAGCAGAAGTCACCATAGTTCCACCCACTGAGTGGCAGAAAGAGGGAGATGAGTAGCAGCGCTGGCTTCAATACTGTCTAAACTTAAGAACAATATTTAACCCTTTCATGCATAGTGGTCACCACAGTGGACAGCTGATCAAAGGTGTTTTCTTGTATATTTATGGATTTGTTGTTTTGTGCATCATCACATACACTGCATACCATTACTGTAACTTTGCTGTTCTAGATAAACCTGATCTGCAGTAACATGTTTGAGTGTAAAAAAACAAAAAAAAAAAAGCTAATTGTTATTAGACTGAAATAAACAATTTTGTTTTGTTTTGTTTTTTTAAACAAAGGTTGCTTGTTTGGTTTTTTGCATATTATCTCCATTCAGGTATGTTAAAATGTGAGAAAACATCAGATTAGCAGCATTAAAAAAATTTTTATTTCATAGTTTTCACCTAGTATATCAGTAAATACATTTTTCTTTGCTTCTAAAATGAAATGCATGGTGTCCAGCTGAATGAACATTTTTGTAATTCCATGAAAAATAGGTTCATAAAAATCAATTGCACTGTTTTGTTTTGTTTTTTTCATGCCTAAAGAGAAATAAAAACACTCCAGAAAAAAAAAAAAAAAAAAAACTTGATTAAGGTTCTCATAATTCATGCATGAAAGGGTTAATAAAAAAAAAAAAAAAAAATGAGGAAGAGCTGTTTAAAACAGTGACTCATTCATAAACCACCTTAAAACTTACCTCAGAATTATGTATTCCATAAAAGTAGGTTCTCTTGATATACATCACTCATTTGAAAGACATTTATTCTGCCTTTCTTGTTCGAATTTCCAATTATCACACGTCTTTCAATGAGAAATGCAGTGACCTGTCAATCAACTGGGGTGGCACTGGCCCCTGAGGTGTTCAATCAGGTTCCAGAGGAGGCCAGCGCTAAGTTAGCAATATTTTCCCCAGCATGACCCGCCCTACTCTGTATCTGATTGGCTCATTGCTCCTCGTTGCCTAAAGTTAACCAATCTAATCAGTGACAGCAGTGAGTACTAGCCAATTAGAGGCAGAGTAGGGCGGGTCATGGCTTCACCATCCTAGGGGAAAACATGGACAATTTGGCTCAGATACTACTGAATGGTGCGCATTAGGGGGATTTAGAAGTGGGTATATGCAATGATGACTGAAAAATAAGTAGGTATAGAGGGTATGCACGTGATGTCACTGCTGGCAGAAGTCACCGCGGTTCCGCCCACTGAGTGGCAGAAAGAGGGAGATGAGTGACAGCGTTGGCTGTCTAAACTTAAGAACAATATTTAATAAAAAATGGGGAAGAGCTGTTGCGCGATTGATTGTACGAACAGGTTTGAAAAGCAGTCAGAGCTATTGTTTTACAGACACCAAAAGACAAAGAAAAGAGAAGGAGATGGATCCACAAATCCAGGAAACCAAACCTAGATTTGTGGATCCTGTTTGGTGTCAGGTAACATTAATTTATGCTGTATTTTTGAGTAAAATCATACCTTAAATTACGTTTTGTTATAGCTAACGTTACTTCTTAGTAAAGCTCTTGGTTTCATGATCAGTTCTTTCATGGTTTTTGTCTTCATTTTGTGATTCTGAACCTTGTGCTCCTACATGATTAGTAAACTAACTTAAACTGAGGCTAACCTAGCTTTTTCAAATACGGGGGAACTGGAGAATAAAGCTACGACGGAGTATTAGGGCCACATGAGAAAATAAAAACACTTGTCACTACGAGTATAAAGTCATAAAATATCGAGATAAAACCCGTAATTTTATGAAAATAAAGTCGAATACAAAAAGAATCACAATGTTATGAGAATAAAGTCATAGTTATAAAAAAACCTCATAATTTAACAAAAATGTCATTCGTTTATGAGATTAAAGTCGTCATTTTCTGACAGTAAAGCCATAATATCACAAGAATAATGTCGTAATTTAAAAACAGGTGGGAAAAATATCATAATTTACCAGAATAAAGTCGTATCCTGCTGGGCCACAGCAGTAGTATCTGTGTTTTATAAAGTATTTGATATTAATTCTACTTAAATCTCCTCAGTACCAGTAGATCATGTATATATATTCACTGGGGTCAGTACACGGTCTAATGTAAATGCACTTTGGATCAGTTGGTTCTCTGCCAATTTTGGACCCTGGTTGTCAGTAATGATGAAACTATGTATATTTGTTTCAGGTAAAAATAGCGATGATCCCCTACACCCTGGATGTCCGGATATGCGATTTCGGGTCACATGTCGATGTTCGTGGACCACTTGTTCTTTGGTAGCTCGTATGGATCCATGTCCAGTCCAGTTGTCCTTAATTTAATTTTATATTTCACATTTTCCCGGTCTGGCTGTGTTTACTGCTATACTCCATCACATCGAGCAGGTTGATTTAGAGGGGCGTGGCCTGGGGGGGGGGTAAAACCAGTCGCGGACACTAAATTGGGTTTAGCTCTGTAATATTGCGCAAATATGTCCTTATAGGGCACACATATGCACATAGAGTTCATTCTCATATAAAATAATATCCAGGAGAAGGTTTTGTGAATGGTGATGTTGTAATAAAACAAGTAATAACTGCAACAAGTTCTGTAAAAAAAAGTTTTTCGCCTTCCTTATGTCTGACAAGCAGAGGCTGGTACCCACAGTGAAAACACCAGAAGAAGAGAGCGCCTTTAGTTGTCAAAACAATCTTTTTTTGCATCAAACCTGGTAGATTTAAATACCAGATGACAGATTTAATTCCAAGCAGATGCCTTTCAGCTTGATGAGGTTTAAGATCCTCACTGTAAGCAGCTCCGAGGATCTTTAAGTAAACCATAAATTCTCACTCTTCTTTAATTACAATGGCGAGGAAGCGAACACCAATAACCTCCAGCAAACATGTCCCGAACAACCTCTCAAAAAATTCCTTGGCACTGAAGAAGTGTTACAAAGATATACTGAGAAGATGTTCTAACAATAAATCAGTACTTCCTTTTTTTCCTTCTGTTCACATCTATACGGCCACAGTCATGTCTTCATTTGGAACATGGCCCATAGCCAAGTTTCTGTGGGGAGGAAAAAATGCCTGGTGCAGTTTCACTTGATTATACAATATAAGAACAAATCCCCCTTCTTATGTTTAAGTGTAGAAACCACAACCCACAACAGAATTAAAAACAAGCCATTTCATCGTTAATATTTAATGTGTTAATAGAGAGGGTGTTAACAGTAAACACTAGAAACACATATAGAAAAGAACTGACTGTCCAAAAATTGCTATATAGATATATATATGGATTTAACAGTATTTATTTATTGAACTTCCCAAACCAAAAACGAATCGGTTGAAAAATTCTGTCATTTACAGGGCCTTCAGTCTATGGATAAGTTACCCTCATACATCAAACATACTAAAAGCTTATATTCATTAAAAAAAAAAAACCCACTCAAACAGGAACTACTCAAGATAATACAGGAATGCAAATGATTGTTTTGACTCTCACAACCCAAGTTGCTATAAAGATAAAAGTTTAAATGTATTATGGTGTATGTGCTGAGATGAAATGTTCAGCTGGCTGATGATGACAATGAAATGTAAATTTGTTTTTATTTGGAACTGTATCTGTATTGTAACAGACCCCAGGAAGAGTACCAACCACTATGATGGAAGCTAATGGGGATCAGTATAAACAATAAACAATATTTATTGGTCAAAAATTAGATATTTCTACACATTTTTGTATGTATTTTTCATTGTAAATCTTTAATCTTTTAGTCTATTGTCATATCAACAGACTTCTTGTTGTTTCCTATTGTGTTCTGTGTTCTTCCTATTGTGGTTTTACAAATTTTGTGTTCTTTGTAATTCCATGTGTAGCGGCTATTTGTCATCAAAATTAAATCAACTTAAAAGTGACTGAACTTAAGACTTTAATATAACGCAAATAACCGCTAGATACACCATGGGTTTGTGGTTTACGCAGTCAAAAATACCATTTCCATTCCAGAGATGTATTCCAAGTGGTTTATTTTCAGGTTTTTTTGTAGGCAAACAACAACAAAGGCCTTTTTGCTGTCTCTCCTGCTCACCCTGGCTGACATGATGACTGTGACTGACTGGTAAAAAACCATAGGCTCACCTAGGTGCATGCTGAGCTCCCTTGGCGCTGCCTATTTATACCCAGGTGCCCACGGTCTAAACCAATAAGAAAACAAAAAGATGCTAAACACTAAAGAATGAAAGTAATAACCATGAAAAATAAATAAATAAATAAATAAATACACACACACACACACACACACATACATATATATATATATATATATATATATATATATATACATATACATACACAGGATGGGGAAGCAAAATTTACAATATTTTGAGGCAGGGATTGAAAGACAGTGTATGACCAATTACTTTATTGAAAGTCATGAGAATTTATTTGCCACAAGAAAATGGACATAATAGAAAATGTTTTTATTCTATGTGTCCTCCTTCCTTCTCAATAACTGCCTTCACACGCTTCCTGAAACTTGCGCAAGTGTTCCTCAAATATTCGGGTGACAACTTCTCCCATTCTTCTTTAATAGTATCTTCCAGACTTTCTCGTAATAGTTTTGCTCATAGTCATTCTCTTCTTTCCATTATAAACAGTCTTTATGGACACTCCAACTACTTTTGAAATCTCCTTTGGTGTGACGAGTGCATTCAGCAAATCACACACTCTTTGACGTTTGCTTTCCTGATTACTCATATGGGCAAAAGTTTCTGAAAAGGTATGGATAATAGTGTTAGGTATGATTATGACATCAATATATGTTTGGTTTCAAAACAATTGACGTAGTGTCTGCTGAGAAAAAACAACTAAAAGTTCATTGTAAATTTTGCTTCCCCACCCTGTTTATTTATATATATATATATATATATATATATATATATATATATATATATATATATATATATATGTATATATATATATATATACAGGGTTATTCAAAAAGAATGAACCGATTTCATTTCGCAATACTTTAATAAGGAAAAGCAATAGAAAACTCCAGCCAAGTCAAAGTATTCTACTCATAATCAACTTTTATTTCCTGTCTTACAAGTGTTCAATGTGGCCACCACCTGTAGCATGGTCAACATTATTGCGATAAGAGAATTCCTCCCAAATGTGTATCAGCATATCACAATCCACTGAGCTGATCGCTGCTGTTATTTGATGTTTAAGGTCATCGAAGCTGCCATTCAAAACTTAAAAAACTCCTCTTTCAAATGGTCACTGACTCAGTGACCACTTGAGAACTGAAGCAATACATCATGAAATCAGTTCATTCTTTTTGAATAACCCTGCATATATACATATCTATTCTAAATATTAAACAAACAAAAAAGTAAACAATCACATAAACAATTAGCAAAAAATACTAAATTACTAAACGTAACAGGTAAATTAACTATGAACAAAAAAACTAAACAGACAAATAGCTCCTACAACATGCTCAATAAAAAACTTATTTAACAATCTAACATTTTCCTGCCTAACAATAAAACAGCTTTAAATGTAAGAGTGGTGATCAGCATGTAATGTTTTCTTTTTTTTTTTTTTTGTTTGTTTTTTTCATGAGATTAGGTTTATTTTTATTACCAGTGTAATGTTATTTTCTCCGGTGGTGGGATAACAGATGTCACACCAGGCTTTAGTGTGAAAAAACACTTAACAGTTCAGAGAACCAGTGCTGCTAGTTAAAAGAAAGCTAAAGCTCACTAGACCGGTACCAGGAAGATTATGCTTTAGATTGAAGGGCTCATTTTCACAGTTGAAATTACATTAAGACTGCTTATAAAAAAATTAAAAAAAAAAAGTGGTAAAATAGTCAAATTTTCATCTCTGTGGTTGGGTGCGTGTTAAAAATTGGCTGAGTAGGGTTGAAAAGAGGTCAAACACACACGTGGAGGTTCAAAATAATATCTATTATTAGGCTTAACCAAATTAATAAAGAATGTTAATCAGGGTTAATCAGGTAAGTGGAGTCCTGGAAGGAAGCGAAGGGAGGAATGTTTAGTAGTAAAGCCACTTAATTAGATCTGACATACCAAACTATCAGGAGTAAAATACCTCCTTCGATTTTATTTCAACTCTGCACATTGTCAGGAAGCCCATTATAACAACAGATAGATGGAAGCTACACTTTTCCTCTCACTCTATCCATCACAAACATGTATTTCAGAGTCTCTTAAAAGTAGCCATAGATGTATTTGCTACAGCGTTATTAAAAAAAACAGTCAGTATTTGAAGTCGCAATAACAAACGACAGCAGGAAGTGCCTGAGAAAGTGAACTCAGTTGAACCGAGCCGGGTCTGCAGAGAAACAGGGAGAAAATGAGTGAGAGAAAAGAAGAAGAAGAAGAAGAAGAAGAAGAAGAAGAAGCCACTGTGAGAAAAGATAATGAGCAGGCATAGAAAGAACAGAGAAATGACAAGGCTGACAGGGAGAGAGGGGAAACGAAAGGAGAGGGAAAACAGACAGAGATACAAGGGTAAGATAGAGGTAAAAAACAAACAAAAAAAAAAAAAAATATATATATATATAAGAGGAAGAAGAGGAGGAGGAGGTGGGGGAGCTTAGAGCAAGCCTTACAGCTGCCTTGATGCCGGCATCTCTGATCGCCTACTCACTCTGACAGCTCGGTGTGCTGCTAGACGAGGGTTCAGTCCAGGTCAGGAGCAAACAAACAGGCAGGAGATTCTCCGCTCTGACGACATTTTGGTGAGAGTCAACCTAAAATATTCAAAACATGTTAGGTCAGGCTTTGGCAGCGGGTTAACACCATATTTTCTCCATTACTGCGGTGAAATATGCTTATTCTTCATGATGTCATCAATCTATTACATCTTCTCTGCACAGACTTTTTGGTGACACTATAACCAGGTTTCTCAGCGGGTGGGTCGTGACCTTAAAAGAAGGTCACGGACTTGTTCTAAGTTCGTAGGTGAAAAAAAGTTTGTGGTTCCCAACCTTTTTTATGGCTCGTGACCCCATTTTAACCCTTTCATGTTTGAATTACAGGGTGGGGAAGCAAAATTTACAATATTTTGAGGCAGGGGTTGAAAGACAGTGTATGACCGATTAGTTTATTGAAAGTCATGAGAATTTATTTGCCACAAGAAAATTGACATAATAGAAAATGTTTTTATTCTATGTGTCCTCCTTCTTTCTCAATAACTGCCTTCACACGCTTCCTGAAACTTGCGCAAGTGTTCCTCAAATATTCAGGTGACAACTTCTCCCATTCTTCTTTAATAATATCTTTAAGAAAGTCGACATTGCTGTGTGATGTTCTATTGGTAGCATGTTCTAAAACGCCCCAAATAGCAGAATCCAGAGGGTTTAGATCTGGGCTAGAAGGCGGACATAAACATGATTCCCAAAAATTGCTAAAGTTGGATTTGTTGCTGTTGTCAACAAGTGTTTTGGTGTTCTTGTGTAAGATTTTAACTTCAAATCCTATTTTACTGCCTTTCTAACGGTCTTGTTGTCTACCTCAAGTTCAACTGCCATTTTTCTCATGGATTTGGTTGGATCCTTTAGGATTTTGGATTTGAGAGCTTTAATAAAAGCTTTGGTACGTTTTTTGTTGCTTCCTCCACTTCCAGACTTTCTCGTAATAGTTTTGCTCATAGTCATTCTCTTCCTTTCATTATAAACAGTCTTTATGGACACTCCAACTATTTTTGAAATCTCCTTTGGTGTGACGAGTGCATTCAGCAAATCACACACTCTTTGACGTTTGCTTTCCTGATTACTCATATGGGCAAAAGTTTCTGAAAAGGTATGGATAATAGTGTTAGGTATGATTATGACATCAATATATGTTTGGTTTCAAAACAATTGACGTAGTGCCTGCTGAGAAAAAACAACTAAATGTTCATTGTAAATTTTGCTTCCCCACCCTGTATGAGAACCATAATCAAGATTTTTTTTTTTTCCTGAGTGTTTTTATTCTTCTTTTGGCATGAAAACAAAACAAAACAAAACAAAAAAAACATGCGATTGAATTTTTTTTATGAACCTATTTTTCACAGAGTTACAAAAACGTCCACTCATCTGGATATCAAGTGTTTAATTTTAGAAGTAAAGAAACATTCATTTACTGATATACTGTGTAAGAACTATGAAATAAAAACATTTTTAAAGCTGCTAATCTGATGTTTTCTCACATTTTAACATACTCTAATACCAATTATTAATCACTTCATGGAGATAATATGCAAAAAATACCCAACTTTTGTTTAAAATTAGGAATTAGGATTTTTTTTTTTTTTTTTTTTACATTCAAACATGTTACTGCAGATCAGGTTTATCTAGAACAGCAAAGTTACAGTAATGGGATGAATTGCAGTGTATGGGATGATGCATAAGCGTCCACTGTGTTGGTTGATATGGAACTAAAACGACAAAATCCATGAATATACAAGAGAACACCTTTGAACAGCTGTCCACTGTAGTGACCACTGTGCATGAAAGGGTTAACATCACAAATTCTGGCGACCCCAGACATTTAAAATAGAGACTTTCTTTTTTTTTTGCTAAAATTAATTAGTTTTTGATCATGTAATAGTTTGTTATAATATGTTGCAAATAAACATTAATTTTACACGACATTTAGGCTATATAATGTACATTTTTATTAATAAGTTTTAATTTTTTACATTTTTTTTTATCAGTTACTAGAAACTTCAGGCGATCCATGTGAATTCCAGGTGACCCTACGTGGGGTCCTGACCCTAAGGTTAAAAAACACTGCATTAACTGCTCCCAATCCCCTTTTTAAGCTGTTTGGTACAGTCTGTTCTTTCTCAAACTGATAAAATCTTGCACCACAAACATCTGAAACCAGTGTTCAAGGGGTTAAACTGAAATGAGGAGGAAAGAGGGTCTTATTTAGAGGCTCACCTGGGGTGTATATCCACCAGCAGCACCAAAGTTAGCATTGGAATAACGTCGATCCTTTTACAGTGAAACTTTGCCACTTTAGTAAGTTTTTTTTTTTTTTTTTATCAATTACTAGAAATTTCATTGAATTCCATGCGACCCCATGTGGGGTCCTGACCCCAAGGTTGAAAAACACTATTTTAACCCCTGACGTGTCTGTGGTGAGCGTTCTGTATGTGTGATTTATTTTAACCCATAAAGACCCAGTGCTACTTTTGTGGCAGTTCCCAAATGAATTTTTCTCTTTATTTCACCTTTCTTATGTGATTTATCACCATTTATTGTAATATCATCCTCTTTATTCTAAGTTGTTTTTAGCGTTAATTATGTATTTTCCTGTAATCAATTTATTTCATGTATTTATTTATTTTTTTGCACATCACAAACAGCAAGAGAAAAAATTTAGAAAACAATTTTCATGCAATTAACACCATTGTGCAGGAGAGGAAGGAAGCCAAAAAAGGCTTATGTAAATATCTCTCCAGAAATAAACAATAACACAGGGGGGAAAAAAAGGATTAAAAATGCAATATAACTGAAATAATAAACTAAAGCACAGGTGTCAAACATGTGGCCCGGAGGCCAAAACTGGTCCGCCAAACTCTCCAGTCCGGCCCGTGGGATGAATTTGTGTAATGCAAAAACTACACTAATGATATTAACAATCAAGGATGTTACATTTATTTTAAGCTAATTCAATCTAAAGTGGGTCAGACCAGTAAAATACTATCCTAATAACCTATAAATAATGAAAACCATTTTTTTCTCCTTTGTTTTAGTGTAAAAACAGTAAAATTACACAAATGTTTACATTTTCAGACTAGCCTTTTACAAAAAATGTGAATAACCTGAACAAAAATGTCTTAAGTATGTGAAATTTTAACAATATTCTGCCTGTTATTCAATGTTTTGTAAGTTGTGATGCACATGTATAAATGATACACTAAGGCGTAATATTGTTAAAATTGCAATTATTTTTCTTAAGAACTTTCAGGTTGTTCATATCTGTTGCAGTTCGTACGTGTCTGAAAAATACATTTACTTGGTTTGATTTTTCTGACAGCACTGGGAAAACACTGGTCCCATGACGAGACCAGTAGAGACCCATTAGACTGTAGCTTTTCTCTGTAACTTAATCACTATTTATCAATAAAAAATAAAGCTCAGAAGCTGCGAGCCTCAACACATTTCACCAAAAGCATGCAGCTTCCAGGTGTGAAGGGGTTAACATAGTGACTTTACATCCAGCGAAGTAGCAATTATAATTTTCTTAAAGGGATGTTAGTCTCTATTGTTGCAGACATGACATAAAAGCAGGATTAGGAAGGATTAGAGTTCCCTAATGTCTGGCAAACACCTAAAACCACCATAAGGACCCCTAGAGGGTATGAAAATGATGACTCCTGTCTAATTTAATTAAAAAATGAAAGACACAAGCTTTTTATTAGCTTATTATTTATATATTAGCTGAGAAATCAGGGATTTCAGACGTTTTAAATGTGACTGTGATTATTTCCATAATATATTTAATACTCAATCATCAGTTTTTCATCACTGATCTAATGTGTTACTGACTCTTTTATTCTTCTAGCTGTTTTTTTAAGCATTACTTGTCAAACTAGGCCAAGTTCACACTGCACCAAGTCCCAAAGTTCTGTTGTTCTGAAAAATCGATATAATAAAAGTCAGATTGGTATGCTCTATAGAAGTGGAACAATTTACAAAGTCTGTCCAGACTGGATGGGCTGATCCCATTTACTGTGTTTAAAGCCCTTGTGGCTGATTTGGAGGTGTGTGAGAGTGTGTTTTATCTGACTGCTTATGGTGTGTGTGTGTGTGCACATTTATACTTTCTCTTATATCTATGTGTATTTAAGGCTTGTTCGTCATTGATCAGCCATCAAAAAGTGAGTGAACTACTCTCACTGGACAAAATAAAGACTAAATAAACCTTTAGTTGTTTATGATCTTGCAAAACTAACTTTCTTGGATGTGTTGTTTTCATTTAATCACTTTGGGGTGCATTTTGTGTTGAAATGTTCTAAGTCAACACATTTAATGAGGCAGATTTTGTCACACTGTTTATGCCACGTTTAAAAAGCGTCTCATTAATTCCATCCATCCATTTTTCTGGCCTGCTTAGTCCCAGTGAGGGTCATGGACATGATTATCCAGCCTAGCAAAAGGTGAAGATGGGGTACACCTCGGACATGTTACCAGTTCATCACAGCGCTGACATATATAGACTACTGCGACTATTTAACCCAGGGCTGGAAAACTCATTTTAGTTCCACATTCAGCCCAATATGATATGAAGTGGGCCAGACCAATAAAATAATTGGCATAATAATATATAAACCAGGGATGTCAAACTCATTTTAGTTCAGGGGCCACATTCACCCCAATAAGATCTCAAGTGGGCCGGATCACTACAATAATAACAGTGAAAAAAGTAAAATTAAATGATGTCAGTGTTTACATCTGTAACATTTCCTTAAAAATCTGAATAACATGGACAACTTGAAATGTCTTAAGAAAAACAGGTGCAATTCTAATAATATTCTGCCTCAGTTTATCATTTACACATGTGCATTACAACTTACTTTACAATTACAAAAACACAAAATATTTACTAACAGGCAGAATATTGGTAAAATTGCACTTAAATCCCTTAAGACATTTCAGATTGTTCATATTTGTTCAGGTGATTCACATTTTTTAAAAAAAAGTAAAGTTTGTCGATGTAAACATTGTCATGTGATCTTACTTTTTTTTTTTTTTTTTTTTTACACTAAAACAACGAGAAAATTTACTACAATAGTATTTTATGGGATTGACCTACTTGAGATTATATTTGTCTGTATGTGGATCCCGGATTGAAATAATTTTGACACTACTGATTGTTAATATCTTTAGTGTAATTTTTGCATTTTACAAATTCATCCCGCGGGCCGGATCGGACCCTTTGGCAGGCCGGATTTGGCCCCCGGGCCACATGTTTGACACTTGTGATATAAACGGTATAAAGTGGTATGTATCATAGTTTATTTTGGCATCAATCCAGCTGATGTCATCATGTCTATGCATGTGGTGATGTCAGCATATCAACTGCCTCTATATATGTGCCAAGTTTTAAGGAAATTGAAACAAAATTGATGTTTTTATAGACATTTGAAATTTCGGCCATTATAAATAAATGGGGAAAAAAAAGATTTTAGAAATTCATAAAAAATTTAAACTTTAATCTACTATTCCCAAAATGTAATGACACCTAACCTGGGCCACTGGTAATCTATAAACCCAATTTGGTATGAATTCAAAAAATAGTTTTGCTGCTACAAACATTTGAAATTTCACCCATTACAAGTAAATGGGGGAAAAAAAGATTTTAAAAATTCATTAAAAAAAAACAATTTGAAGCTTGACCCACTGTTCCCAAAATGTAATCAGATCTATTCTGGGTCACTGGCAATCTATAAACCCAATGTGGTATGAATTAAACCAATAGTTTTGCAGCTAGAGTGTTAACAAACAAAGAACCAACCAAACAGAACCAAAACAGTACCCTTTGGCTCCCCTTTGGGGGGCGGGGCAATAATGGCAAACGTTTCTCCATGTTTTAGGGTGAAAACGTGAAATTATAATATGAGAATGTTTACATTTACAAACCATCCTTTAAAAAATGTGAATAACATGAAAAACTATGAACAAAATGAAATTTATTAAGAAAAATTAGAACAATTTTAACAATATTATGCCTCAGCTTCTCATTTGCACATGTACATTACAACTTACAGATCACAGTGGATCTACAAGTACACAAAATGTTTAGTAATAGGCAGAATATTGGTAAAATTACATTCAGTTCTTTTAAGACATTTCAGGTTGTTCATATTTTTTACTTTTTCTCCTTGGGAATACTTGGAGTTGTCAGTATTTATAGATTATATAGACAGTATTTTACTGGTCTGACCCATTTGAGATCAAATGGGGATGAATGTGGAACCTGAACTAAAATGACTGTTAATACATACATTTCATGGACTGGATTAGACCCTTTGGCCCTCGGGCCATATGTTTGATGCCTGTGGTTTAACCTATGAAGGTGCATGTTTTTGGACGGTGGGAGGAAGCCGGCGTACCCTGAGAGAACCTACGCAGACACAGGGAAAACATGCAAACTCCACATAGAAAGGCTGGAATCGAACCAAGGACCTTCTTAGGGCAAAAGCGCTAATGACTGAACCACTGTTTCATTTCAGCAACATAACAATATCTACTTATCATCACAGTTATTTGCCATAAAGATGTTGTTCAGACACACTTCCTCATAAAGGATGCAGTATTTACTGATTTCTGTTCAAAGTCTGTACCACCTGTACTGTGGTCTGAGTCATGTAAGGTGAAGCTGAACAAAGATCACTGCACATTTTCTTCACAGTGACAGGAGTTCAGACGTCTCCCCAGGGCAGTAATTATGACTTTCAATGTGAGTGAGGAGTTACAATAAACCTTGTGATTAAACAGACTGATAATGAAAGGGGTTAATGAGTCACTGGAACGGTAAATGTGTAAAGTAACCATATCTCTATTAACACAATATTAATAGTATGAGGTTAAAAAGCCTTAGGATTTGTAAACTGATTGTGACTCTGAAGTTATTCATAAAGGAATATTCCTCTGAGGACAGAAACCATGCATGTCTAATGGAGTGTAAAGACCAGTTTCCAAAGGTGGAACCAGTGTTTGTAGACATGTTTAATACAGTATTCAGCTAAAATTTGCTTAGAGGTCTTATTTATGTCTTTGTGCATAAGAAATCAATATGAGTGAATCCCCAAAGGAACTTTGTGTTGGTAAATGACAGTTATGCAAATTGACAGGATTTCAGTTCTGTTGCAACATGTTGATGGTCATATGAACTATGTTTTCAGGTCAAAAATGTCCAATTTCATCACAATTAATGCTATATTTTCATGTCACAAATGGCCAAGTTATATTTTAACTGAATTTACCTGAAAAACAAATATTCTATTCTTTTAGATTCCCCAGTTTTTCTTACAAGATTATATACTACATATCACATGTTTTATTTTTACAGGTTGCAATATGGAGTATGGTGCTGATCCATCCTGCTTATGTTACGCCAATACATACGTTAACTCTCTGGTATCCCATCCAGCAAGGCCCTTACTAAGCACCAAGTGTGCCTTTTTCGCACACTTGTGGAATAATGTCAAAAAAATTTTCATAGAGTTTGTTTATAATTCTTTTACACTTTTTTTCTATTTCATCAACTTGAGCTATAAATAAAAATACCAAATACTCAATAATCGCCACATTTTTAACTCTTAAATGCCGTGTTCGTAATGTAAATAAACCATTTTTTTTGGATGCAAAAAAACCCCAAAAAAAAATTTATTTCAATATACTACATAAAAAGTGGGTCACATATTATTTGATTTTTTCATCCTGGCATATGTCAGTGATTAACAGCAACATTGGCTAATCTGCATTATTATTTTTGGCGCTCGGTGAAATGTTAAAAAATACTAGCATCTGTCACCAAGTGTACATAAAATGCACACCTATGAATCAAACTATTAATTATTATATACTGATTTATTTTTCTGCTCTAATTTGATTTTATTTATGTAACTCAAGTTCAGCCCTAATCATATATATCAAATGGAAGAAATAGTGCGTTTTAGGCACACCTAGGAGACAGATGCAAGTCTTGTAATTTTCTTTTCTTTACAATGTGCACATTTTAGTTGGTGGCCAGAATTTTAAAGATCATGCAAAAATGAACAACTTTTGAATTCTAACCTTATTTAAATTGTGAAAAATAATATGAAATTTTTAAAAACAAAGTGCAAAGTGTGCGTAAAAGGCGCATCCGGATACCGGAGGGTTAACAATGTCACACATCACTTTTTAAATCAACAGTTTTCTAATAATAAGCATTTTTATAAAGAAATAACAATTCTATATTGTTATTTAAATTTAACATCCTTGACTGTTAATATCATTAGTGTAATTTTTGCATTTTACAAATTTATCCCAGGGGCCGGACTGGAGAGTTTGGCAGGCCGGTTTTGGCCCCCGGGCTGCATGTTTGACACCTGTGTATTAAATGTACACATTCTACTAAAGTACTACTAAAACTAGTGAAATTTACAAAAGCAAACTCCATACTACAAATGACAAATACGTTCAACAAATAAGGAAATAAGGATATATACAGCGAGAATTACAATATATTCTGAGAAGAAGATGAACAATTGAATAAATGAGTTCTAATAGTCTCATTCCATTCCTAAACGTCCCTGCTTTATAGTTTTAGTCAGTATGGCGGGTACAAAGTTTCAACCGTAGCTGAATTGGGTGAAGTAAGTCTAGTGGAAATCATTTTGTAATTATTTACCGATGGACACATCACATCAACACCTAGAGAACACCGTGTACCATAAACTCAAATGACATAACTATCTACACACACATTACAAAGTGTGACACTAACAAGGAATAAAGAAAGAAATCGGGTCGGAGCCCCGGAGGTGTGTGTGGGGATGGTGGCTGTTCGCTGCACTCACATGAACCCCTTCGTTCCAACAGAGCTCAAGAGGACATTGCGCTTCTTGACAAAGAAGCCTTGTATCCTTTTGGAAGACCATATGAGGTCACATCCTTTTGTTTCTCTCAGGCAAAGCTTCACATGCTCCTGTTTGAAGCAGACCACCACTCAACATCAAAATAAAAGTCTGGACCCAATTAATTACAGAATATATCAGATCTTCTGCAAACGCTTCCATCTGGTTGTAACGCCCAATTATACATTGTTGGCACCGCTAGCGTTTGTTTAATCTTGTGAGGTCATTATGTGGCTGGACATTCCCATGCATTACTGATACTGAGCCACCTTCAGTCGTCTTCCCTTCAGACACTGTGACGATCCTCTAACAATGGAGGTCCTATGGCTCATGAGGCGCAGCACCGGGCGTATGGAAAACCTACAGTGCGAAGGTTAATGAGTGACATTCCTCTGGCTCTTTCATTGTCTGATAATGGCGCTATGTGTACAAATCAGACCTTTGCTCTCTTTTGTTATGGTCTAGTTGACCTAGTCCCAGACCTACACAGTGAAACACTGAAGAGAGGAAAATAAGATGAGTTAAAAAAAAAAAAGGAGAAACTTTTGGCCGGTGTTTTTTATGCAGGCCAATGGTAAGATGTACCACTGTGACGCAAGGTTATTATCGTTAACAAAAACTAACGAAATGACGAAAACTAGAATTGAAAAAACATTTTTGTTAACTGAAATAAATAAAGAATATAATTAAAAGAAAAAACAATAACTAACTGAAACTGTATTGTGTGCTTACAAAACGAACTAAAACGTATAAAAATTATGGATAAAATTCCCTTAGTTTTCATCTTTGTCAACGTCGGATTGATACGAAATCAATTTATTTCCCTCAAGCAATTTTAGCTAGCGGCACCATATGATATTTAACGGTCCGTCACTTTTCATCACTTGTCGTTTAGAGTCGTCTTCTGGTCCCCACTCTACCTGGAAACAAGGAGACTAAAGTTAGAAGAAAGCAGCAGAGTCCTGTCTGGGATTTATTTGAATACGACGGCGAAGAAGAGAAAAGATATGTAAAAAACTAAAACTATACTAAATCTAAGCATTTAGAAAATAACAAAAATTAATAAAACTAGCAAACCTGCTCTAAAAACTAATTAAAATTAACTGAATTAGAGAAAAAAAAGTCAAAACTACATAAAACTAAACTATAATGAAAAATCCAAAACTATTATAACCTTGCTGCGATGACGGGATAACATCACAATTAAAAACATTTTGGATTAAAAACAAAAACATTTCAAGAACAAATGAAAATGAAAACAGACAAATACAATATATACAACAGACAGAATATGTGTCATCTTTGTAATTTCCCATCATTTATTTATTTATTTATTATTATTATTATTATTATTATTATTATTATTATTATTATTAATTAATTTATTTTTTATTATATTTTATTTTATTTTTTCAGATTAACTTCTTGATTGGGTTTGACTTTTTGCCTGTCATTAACATTATCATCTGAGAACCTGTTTCAGTTAGAACTTGTAACATAATGTTTGTTAAAAATGGAGGATAAATGGTCCACAATCTAGCAACCTACGATGACAAAAGAAAAGTAGTTTTGTTTTTTACCTATTTTTAAATGGTATTTTATTTGTTTACAGGTACAGTGTACATTCAGTAAAAATCCCATCATTCTCAGACTGCATATTGTTTTTAAAGTGGACACAAGACTTCTGTTTCTACTCTTTTTCTGTGCTTTCAGGCTGTAGATCTACCCAGATTTTGTCTGATCACACGTGCCGTCAGACATGTAGGGTGTTAAATACTGTGCATTATTGACAGCTGTAGTCACCAATCAGATTAAACCAGGAAATGCAGGCAGACAGAAGGATAATTATTGTATGAGTCCTTATTTTTTCAGAAGAATGTTGCACACTAAAATAGAATAGAATAGAATAGAATAGAGTCTATATTTTGTCAGTAGTAGTTTGTCACACACGTAAACATGCACCACACTGTTGTTTGTCCTGTGCTTTTAACCCATCACTAAATCATGCATCACATACATTAAATGCTAGAAGCAGTGGGCTCGCCATGTCAGGCACCCGGGGGGCAAATGTGGGGGTTAAAATGCCTTGCTCAAGGGCACATCAGCCAACAACTCTCCGCCAATCCGCAGAATCTAACCGGTGACCCTTCGGTCACAAGCCGACTCTTCAGCCGACCAACACTTTGCCTTTTATAGAAATTTCTTGCCAACTGCAGAGGCTATGATAATTAGTAAATACACATAAAATACACTGGAACGGCAATATTTTGCATTTAGATTTTTCCATAAATCTTCATTTCTAAATAAAAAAAAAAATTCATAAAATGAATGGACAATGAATAATACAGGTAAATAATGCATCTAAAAAAAATATTACAAACAGAGGAGAAGTTCATATATTTTGGATTCATTACACACCAAGTGAAATATTTCGGTTATTTTTCGTTTCAATTTTTTTTTTTTATTACAGCTTACAGCTCATGGAAATCAAAACTTCTATATCTCAAAATATTATAATATGTAAAATTAATTTTTAAAACTAGAAAAACGCTCGGAGAGCGCAGACCTCCGCCAAGGCAGATCAGTTCCCCCCCACCCACCCACCCGGATCAAAACCAAAATTTAATCATTTCTTCCTTGTGCCAGTATCAACATTTCCTGGAAATTTCATGAAAATCTGTCCATAACTTTTTCAGTTATGTTGGTAACTAACCAACAAACAAACCCTGGCAAAAACATAACCGCCTTGGCGGAGGTAAAAAGGATGATGATGATGATGATGATGATACAGTAATGCTGAACTCTGCACAGTATATTGAGCAATACATTCAATACTTGGTAAGAGCTCCATTTGCACAAATTGCTGCATCAGCGCACCTTGGTATAATAATAATAATAATAATAATAATAATAATAATAATAATAATAATAATAATAATAATAACTAGAAAAGCACTTGGAGATCGCAGACCTCTACCAAGGCAGATCAATCCCCCCGATCACCACCAAAATTTAATCATTTGTTCCTTGTGCCAGTATCAGCATTTCCTGAAAATTTCATCCAAATCCGTCCATAACTTTTTGAGTTACCTTACTAACAGACAAACAAACAGACAGACAGACAAGCCCCGACGAAAATATAACCTCCACTGTTACACTTGGCGGAGGTAATAATAATAATAATAATAATAATAATAATAATAATAGTAATAATAATAATAATAAGGTGTATTTATATAGCACTTATCAGAGAAAGAATTCACAAAGTGCTTTACAATAAAGTCAAAGGCAAAATACGTGGGCTAAACAACACACAGCTACTGTATGTACACAGGCATAAAAACATAAAAGCAAATGGTCATAAAATCATATCACCCCTAAATAAAAGCCTGTCTAAACAAGAAGGTATGGAGGCAATCAGATTGTGGATCTGCTGAGGTGCTACTAAAGTCCAGGTTGCTTTGATAGCAGCCTTCAGCTCCTCTGTATCTTTGGCTCCGTCGTCTTTTTTCCTCCTATCAACAATACCTGATCAATTCTCCATGGAGTTCAGGTCAGGCCAGTTGGGTGGCCAACCAAGCACACTAATACCACAGTCAGCAAACCAGGTCTGTGTAGTTTTGGCTCTGTGAACAGGTGCCAAGTCCTGCTGGAGAAGAAAATGAGCTTCTCCATAAGGTTTGTCTGCAGACTGAAGCGTCAAGTGGTTTAAAATCTCCAGGTAGATGCAGTGTTGACGTTGGACTTGATAGATCCCAGAGGACCAAAACCAGCAGATGACGTTCCATCCCAAATTATCTGACTGTGGAGACTTCAACTGGACTAGAAGCAACTGATCCAGATCCAAGTGGTCCAGATCTTTTTCTCTTTAACTGAGGTAAGACTATTCTGTCACTGTCTGTTGTTCTAAAATGTCTTGACCCTAATGCAAATGGGAGTAGTCTATTTCCTGGAGTCATGGTGCTTCTTGATTTACTGACTCCAGCTTTTTCTACTGTCCTTTTCCATTCTACTCAACTTTCCATCAGTCTGCTTTGATAGAGCCCACTAGAGTATTTTAGCCTTTTCAGCAGTGATCTTCCCTTTCCACTCCTTGTTGAGGACATCAGTGGGTGTCTTCTGGACACCTGTCCACTCACTAGTCTTTCCCATGGTTACATATTGAACCAAACTAAGAAACTAATGGTATTTATACTGCATGAATGTTGATTTCTCATATTCAAAATTTAATATTCTAATATTTTCAGATACATTGTTGCCCATAAAGTTGGAACAATGTTGTTTTCAGACATATTCCTCTTTTTATTCCTATTTATACACATCAGTAATCACCTTTAACCAGGTACAATGAGTCCTAGTTACACTTTATATATCAAGAATAAGGGTCATTCCACCTCAATTCAACGGGTTTAGAAAAAAATTCCTGCTCGACCATCTTGGATTTGCTTCAAATTTTTACCAATGGAAGTTCAACCATGAAAACTAGCCCAGCCAAAATTTCAGAACGATATATCAAATGTATCCAAAGAAAAAAATTCTTGAAGGTACCCCCCTCCTTGCCGTTTTTGGTGCATTTCGCGATCATCTTAAAATGCAGCAAAGTTTAAAGTGCAATATCTCAGTAAGTTTTCTAGCTAAATGCATGAAATTTTCAGTAAAGGAAGACTACCACATATAGATTGCATATGTCTATTCTCAATAACATTGTCTTTATTAGGACTGTGGTATGACCTTGTGAAATCTGGAAAATAAACTTGAAACTTTTACAAACCCCTATATTTATTGACCAATTAAACACAAACCAAATATGATATATTGCAAATAATTACACATCCTTTTACATAAGTATATAGAGTAATCAGATCAGCATTTATTAATGGGTATGATCCTTTTTTGTTGTTGTTTTTGTCATAATAAAATCGCAAAATAACATTTTTCATTCATTTTCACTTTCAAATACCACAGGTATGACAAGGAGTACCAACCAAAAGAACTTATTTTCTGAAAGACCATCACATATGCTTACAAAATGTTAAATTTCATGATGGTTCTAGGACTTCAACCTAGAACCATCGTGAGTCCTAGAACCATCATGAATTTTTTTTTTTTCTTGATTCCTAGAACCATTTGGTTAATTAATTACTATTTGGTTTGTGTTTAATTGGTCAATAAATATAGGGGTTCGTAAAAGTTTCAAGTTTTTTTTCCAGATTTCACAAGGTCATACCACAGTCCCAATAAAGACAATGTTATTGATAATATACATATGCAATCTATATGTAGTAGTCATTCGTTGCTGAAAATTTCATGCATTTAGCTAGAAAACTTACTGAGATATTGCACTCTAAAATTTGCTACATTTTAAGACAATTGCGAAATGCACCAAAAACGGGGTACCCTGTTCATGAATTTTTTTCTTCAAATGTATTTGATATATCAATCTGAAATTTTGGCTGAGGTGTTTTTTAGTGTTGAACTTTATATGGTAAAAATTTCAAGCAAATCTAAGACGGTCGAGCAGGAGGCACTTGTTGAATTGAGGTGGAATGACCCATAAATGACATTGTCACAATCATTTCTTGAGATGATTTATTTTACCTTTATGGGCAACACAGTGAGATTTTTAGTTATTACTTTCAAATATGAACATTTTTTATTCATGGAAAGAGCCAACAAAAATTTAACATCGACTGCTGAACCTCTCACTATACTGGAATTGTTTTGGGATGCCCTTGTGCATCCTCTTTTTATCCTGTTGTCAGTTCAGCATTCAGCCTGTGATGTACTGTTCTGTGTGTTTGGTTGAGCATAACTGTGTGGGTGTGAAGAGATGGCTATAGCCAGCTGGCTGATAACATGGCAACCGTTATAGGAGCATCTATGCCACCATTATGTCAGCCTGTGTACTTTGTCGGTTTGATGTGGTAATAGAAGGGGCGAGGATCACCAAAAAATTGGTATGCTTGGCTTCTTTTTGTCCGGTGCTGCAGATTTTTGGCCAGACATGTAAATAATTTGAATGTTGAACCAAGCCTGGGATGAAATAGCAAACTGAGGCATATTTAAACAGATGTGATTTATGACTGAAATTTTTATGTGTCATATCCTTTGTAAATACAGTAACTACATTAACCCTTTCATGCATAATGGTTACACCAGTGGACAGTTATTCTACAGCCGTTCTCTTGTATACTTTATTTTATGTATATTTTATATGTATATTATATTTTTATATTTTGTCGTTTTAGTTTCATATCAGCCAACACTGTGGACGCTTATGCATTATCCCTAACACTGACATTCATACCATTACTGTAACTTTGCTGTTCTTGATAAACCTGATTTGCACTAACATGTTTGAGTGTCAATCAATTGTTAATTGTTACAGTTTTGTTTTGTTTTTTAACAGTTTTTTTTTTTTTTTTTTTGCATATTATCTCCATGAAGTGAGTAATAACTAGTATTAGAATATGTTAAAATGTGAGAAAACGTCAGATTAGCAGCATTAAACATGTTTTTATTTCATTGTTTTCATATTATTTTCTGATATTGGGTTTGAAATACTTTTTTTTTGCTTCAAGAATACAATGCATGGTGTAGCATGGACATTTTTGTAAATCCATGAAAAAAACACAACTCAATTGTATTGTTTTTTTTCATGCCTAAGGAGGAATAAAAACACTCAAAAAAAACCCCCTAAAACTCAACTAAGGTTCTCATAATTCATGCATGAAAGGGTTAAAAAGATGAATAAAAAGAAGAGCACACAGAGTATCTCCATGACCTCATGACTATACTGAAAATTAGAAAATAAATGATATACACTTCTATCAGCTTTTTTTCCAGACATAAAACAAATGTTGCAGTTAAATTTAAAGGGATCATATATTGCTAAACCCACTTTTATTAGTCTTTGGTACATTTATTTGTGTATTTTGGACAGTAATAGTTCATAAAGTTTGAATTTGAACCCTTCAGGTGCTGCAAAGCTATCTTTATATTCATTTTGGCAAAAATCGAGTGGATTTCGACAACCTGTTTTAATTCCTGCTAAATTTGTTATGTTTATGACTAGTTACATCACAATGTTTGCACATATAAGGTCAAGACCTCTGACGAACATTTTTCTGAGTACACCATAATTGTTTGTCAACAGCAGTGGTTGTAGTAAAAACTGAAAATATGTCCAAACTTCGAGCTGATTACCTAAAATGTTCAGTTGTTGGCGGTATTAATGAACACAAGTGGCTGAATGGGACAGAAAACATGGTCAACAACCTGGAGGGGGAGGGGCCTGTAGTGGCTCATGTGCATTTAAAGGGCCAGCGCTCAAAACAACCTTTCCAGTGTCATTACTCAGAAATAGGGTTAGCTAAATAAGCTAAATATCACTCCTTTAAAGCTGCATGAGCTGAATTCAGGTGACACACCTTCCTTTGGCAGCTCACTAATTAAAAGACTGAATATGAATGTAGTTGATCTGCTGCTGATTCACACCACTGTGGAAAAATGAAACCACTTTTCCAAGATTCCATGTCAAAACATACTGTACTCTTGAGCAATACAGGTAGGTCTGACTGAACCTGATCAGCGCCTGGTAATGAAAATTAAATTAGGTGATTCAGAGTTAGCACGTGCTCATGCTGCCAGTATGTTTCAAACTAGCCTTTATGGGATCATAATGTGCTTTTATGTTCCATGAGTTTACGGGGGTCTGACCCTCCTGTCCCCCTGTGGAGGCTCTTTGATTGTTTCCAACATATTGCTACGGTCAAACTGTTCATACCCAAATAAAATATATCGTATCTGGTGTTATAATGAGGTGCAGAGACCCAAAAATTCCTAAACTGGGACATAGAGGCTGAAAATGTTTATGAGCTGAGGTATTTCTCTGTATCTTTGCTTATGATGAGTCTGGTCTACAAATTGTACAAAGTGAACTATAGGGTAAGGCACTGTGGTCTGTTTCTTCTTTAACACATGGTAGACGTTCCTCAGTCTGACAATGGTGGCTGCAGAAGTTGTTAGAATCCTTGTTTGCTCTCACATCACTTGTAAAACCATACGCTGAAGTCAATTAAGGAGTTTTTGTCTAATGATACCAAACAAGCGCTGCAGCTTTGAGGGCCAATATGTTGATTTGACAGGTTCAGCTTTGGTGTGTCAGTGTTTTTTTCTTTTTAATCTGAAAGGCTTGGACAGTAGGTTCTTCCTCTCAACTATTGGAGATGCTGCAGGCAGGCTTCCTACATATTTGAAATTTCAAAATTCCATACTTTTTCCAGACCCTAATTTCCAGATGTTTTGGGAAAAAAATTCCAACCAGTCTTTATATTTGGGATTTATAAGCCAGTTGTCAGAAAATTTACATCTACCCATTATGAGTTCTGCGAACAATCAAGGCATGTTGACTAACTTGCTCATGAACAGTGTGTGGACATCACCTGTCCGTCAAAGCAGCAGTGAAACTTGATGACACCTGGGCGGCAGTGGTGTAGTGGCCCCTGGAGAAGTGGGTATACTCTCAATTTCTGCCTTTTTTTTTCTTAGAAGTGTAGAAAAACAGTGACATGTAAGACTAGTCTATTTAGTTTACCCAAAAGTCTGTCAGAAATATTTGCTCACTATTATAAAAGGATCATGACTTGATCAGGAGCAGTTTTTAGGTATTACTGGTCACACAAGCAGCTGAATGAATGTAAATGTATTCAGCATGAGGCAAACATTAGGATAATGTTAGCCTTTCATAACGTTAGCCTTTCATAATATTAGGCTACTCACACAGTTTAACTAATGGAGACAAAATCTCTTCTCTAAATGTGCAGTCATATGACCAGTAGTTTAAAACAGTCACTCATTCTGAAACCACCTTAAAACTGACCTCAGAATTATGTATTCCAAGTAGGTTCTCTCGATATGTGTCACTCATTTGAAAGACGTTTATTCTGCCTTTCTTCTTTGCATTTCTAATAATTGTGCATCTTTCAACAAGATGTGCAATGACCTGTCAATCAACTGGGGTGGTACTGGCACCTGAGGTGTCCGATCAGGTTCCAGAGGTGGACAGTGATAAGTAAGCAATATTTTCCTCAGCATGACCCGCCCTACTCTGTATCTGATTGGCTCATCACTCCTCATGCCTCCAGATGACACTGAATGAATCGCAAGACCCAACAGTGTGTAACAACGCACCAAATCTGGTGACAGGTCGTAAGTGGAGAACAGCCAGTGCAGTGGAGGAGGCAGTAGCTCCCCTCAAACATGCAGACATAGTGGGGCATGTCCAACAAGGAAGAGGAGGCCTTGGCCTAACACCTAGGCAGCCAGCCTGGAACACAACTAAAGCACCAGACCAGCGGACATTGGTGGTCGACGAAAGACGCCGCCAGGAGGAAGCAGCACGGTGGGCCAAGGCAGTTTCCCTCGGTAAACAGGGACGGTGGACACAATGGGAGAACCTGGAGAGGAGGAGGATCAGCTGGAGGGACTTGTGGAGCATGGAAGCGAAGCGACTCAGCTTTATCATCAGAGCTACATATGACGTCCTTCCAACACCTATTAATCTTCATCAATGGTACGGCGAAGATTCAGGATGTGCCCTCTGCTCCAGACCAGCTTCCCTCAAACACATATTGACAGGGTGTGAGGTCAGCCTCACCCAGAGACGTTACACCTGGCATCATAATCAAGTTCTTAAAAGCCTCGCCGCCGCCCCGGAGAAGAGACGAACCGCTACCAACTCATCACCACCAGCAGCACCTAACATCCTGCAGGTCATGTTTGGCCGTGAGGGGGCAAAAGTAGCCCGGAGCAGCCCCACACCTATGGAGCATGATCATCTTCGAGTAGCCTGCGACTGGAAGATGCCAGTGGATGTTGGCCGGCAACTAGCTTTCCCTCCAGAGATCGCAACCACTACCCTCAGACCTGACATGGTACTCTGGTCCCCTTCTCTGAGGAAAGTCTTCATCATCGAACTCACCGTACTCTGGGAGGACCCAGTGGATGAAGCTTATGAGCGGAAACGGCTTCGCTACGCAGAGCTAGCTGCTGAAGCACAACATCGAGGCTGGAAAACTGATGTCCACCCAGTGGAAGTGGGGTGCAGAGGGTTCATGACGGCATCTACCATCAGGCTACTAAAAAGCCTGGGAACCAAAGGCCAGAGTCTACGCCAAGCAGTCAAGGAAGTATCGGAGGCAGCTGAGAGAAGCAGCCAGTGACTGTGGATGAAGAGGCAAGACTCCTGCTGGGCCCCCAGTTGAGAGGGTGATTCGGGAGACACACTGCGGGGAGTTGATCACCCCCGTAGGGCCTTCCTCAGTCGAGGGTGTCTAGTTGTAATGGCCGAAACACCCAATGAGATCTGAGGTATACTACTGAAGATGTGTAACCCAAATCACCCTCCAGTGGGAACTCCACCGTGTCAACAGTGTCGGGGGCATCCTCAAAGTATGTGCTTGCAATTAAAGGATTGTTTACATCTCGTCCTGTGTTTTTGAGCTCACTCCTCATGTCTAAAGTTAAGCAATCTAATCAGTGAAGGTACCGAGCACTAGCCAATTAGAGGCAGAGTAGGGCGGGTCATGACTTCACCATCCGAGAGGAAAATATGGACAATTTGGCTCAGATACGACTGAATGGTGCACATCAGGAGGATTTAGAAGTGGGTATACGCAATGATGACTGAAAAATAAGTAGGTATATACTGTATACCACCATATATCCTGGACTACACCACTGCTGGGCGGGCCTTAAAATGGGTTGGAAGAGGATAAGAGCAGAAGGCTGGGCATTCAACTTGTCAATCTCCCCAAATGTTTTCTGGGATGCGTAGTGTACTGTATGTGCTCTCACACAAACATTGTAGCTGCGCGAGCAATTGTCTTAAAAACACAGATCAATTCATTTCTTTGTTTAGATATTCATAATTTTACATTTTACAAAATAGAACAGTGGTAACAGTCTTGGAAACATGAATATTTATCCATACATTTGTTTCCATTTTCCATATTTTTGCAGATCTGAAAATTTATTAAATCAAATTCCACACTTTTCCATACTTGCATAGGAACCCTGTGCAGGGCCCTCTTCAGCAGAAGCTGTATAACTAAACCGTTATTATTCAGTCACATGTTTCCATCTTAATTGTGCTCAGTAACGTTCGTCATGTTCTCATATTAAACCGCCGTTTGACACGGCAGGAGTCGGGTCATACATGTCTGGCTCTCTTTCAGTGCGGGCCACACAGTTAATACCAAAGGCAAAGAGGTCATACAACCAGGAATTCCGCCTATACAAAGGTTTACTCAGCAGGCTTACGTCATAAAACTGATGGTCTTTGTATGTCAGTGAGCAGGCAGTAAAAGCTCCAAAACCCTCTCTGCTCCACTTAGCGTTTTCAGCCCTTACGTCTGTGACAGCAAGCCCAACTGTCATTTTATCCAGTCAGCAGTAACTCTCTTATTATTCCTAATTGTCACTAAAACCCTGCATTGGCACAGCGACACACAAACAAAAGCGTTGATTAACTTTGACTACATTAATTTGGCTTTTTGGGTTAGTCCCACTTGCATTAGCCTCGCTCAGTGAACCTTCGTTTTGCTGACCTGATTCAACCTCTATTGCATTGCTCAATTTGCCTGTTTGTCTAACTGCTGCGCTTGAACATACAGGGCTTTATTTTGTAAATAGTACTCTGCCAGCAACAAGCCTTCTAAATATTTTCATTAGGGGACCACCAACCCAAGCCTCATTAGAGAAGAAACACACAAAACCCATAAATTGCAGGGATTTGGAGCTGCACTAAATTACGATGTGGTTATGTGAAGGAAAAACAAACCAAAGACCAGGAATGAAAGAGGAATGAAATCGTTTGAAGGCTTTATCAGTGATAATTGTCCCAAGTGTTTGGACTTTAAAGGGGCTGTATGATGTCTTTTGACCTTCAAATATTTAAAAAATGACCTAAAATGATCATTAGAGCAGGGGTGTCAAACTCATTTTAGTTCAGGGGCCACATGCAGGCTAACATGATGTGAAGTGGACCAGACCAGTAAAATAATATAAATAATAGGATACGAAACGATAAATAATGTCAACTCCGATGTTTTCTCTATGTTTTAGAGTGAAAAAAGTAAAATTCCTTAATGAAAACGTTTACATGTACGAACTGCACTTGAACATAACATTAACAAATATGAACCTGAAAGTTCTTAAGAAAAATAATTGCAATTTTAACAATATTACACCATTGTTTATCATTTATACATGTGCATCACAACTTACAGATCACAGTGAATCTACAAATGCACAAAACATTGAATAATAGGCAGAATATTGTTAAAATTTCGCATACTTAAGACATTTTTGTTCAGGTTATTCATATTTTTTGTAAAAGGCTAGTCTGTAAATGTAAACGTTTGTGTAATTTTACTGTTTTTAGACTAAAATAAAGGAGAAAAAAAATGGTTTTCATTATTTATAGGCTATATGATTAGTGTTTTACTGGTCTGACCCACTTTAGATTGAATTGACCTAAAATGATTTTAACATCCTTGATTGTTAATATCTTCAGTGTAATTTCTGCATTTCACAAATTCATCCCACGGACCGGATTGGAACCTTTGGCGGGCTGGTTTTGGCCCCCAGGCCGCATGTTTGACACCTGTGCTTTAGAATGTTTAAGATAAAGAGCTGTGAAGTTCTGCCAAAGACACCAATGTATTGGATTGTAGAGATATGAATGAATGAATGAATGAATGAATGAATGAATTTTTATTGTTGTGTCCTGCATAAGAATATTCCCAGCCCTTACATGGGCTTATAAGACACCAAAAATATAAACCAAAGACCAAATACCAGACAATAGCGTCAATAGATATAAACAAGACAATGTACTGACCTATTTAAACAAACACATCCGCTGCTTTTTCAGGCTTTACAAACAAATAATGCGAATTTATATACATTTGAACTAAACAACCATTTCATCTTCTCATCATCAGTGCTCCAGAACATATCAGGATTTTGGATAAACATCTCATTAAACAAAGAGTCTCTCAGTTCATCATATAGAGGACAATACTAAAGAAAATCTCAATCATTTTCCACTTCCCCCAAATCACACAGTCAAGAAAAAAAAAAAAAAAAAAAAAAATTGTGGCTGCCTTTTTAATTTGTGGGTTGTTTTGTTTTTCTTTTTGTCTTTCCTTTTTTTTTATCTTTGTTTTTTCCTTTTTGTAAATGTCTGAAAATATGATAAAATCAATATAAACTTAAATGAAATATAAATAAATAAATCACACAGTCCACAAAGTCAGTTTTCTTCTGGGATCTGGGTGAATCTCCCAGTTTCTAAGGCCAAGGAAAGGAACTGAGTATATTTAATCGGAAGGTCCAGGGATTTATGTGACCACTAGAGGGAGTAGTGAGTCTCCCATTCTCCCATTATGAGGAAAACTACGACCACCTTTGGCCGAAGTGTCAGAAAGTGACAATATAGGATGAGAACCACTAAGAAACAACTTTTAGAGTCAAAGAAAGTGTCAAAGTGATAAAAGCTAGAAGCACTGCTGTTGTTTTCTCCACTGGACACAGATATGAATGAAAAGAATGGATATAACTGCTGGTTATTAAACGTGTCCAGGCTTCATACTGATGACCACAGCAAGTTTATTCTTCACAGAAGATAGTGCGATGATACACCATGAAAACTAAATACAAACAGAAAATTAAACAAGGTTTTACTTAAACGTCATTCTTATACAACACTGTTAACTTATATTAAAAGTCACTGTTACCGTGTTTGCCTGGATAACCAACAGAAAATGGGACGGGGGTATAGTGTTCTCTGTTCGGACCTGCCAGACCTGTCCTTTCCTCCCGCGTTGTCCTTCGCTTCCGTGTTGAGGGTCACATGACAATATATGAACTCTGACCAGGACGAACTTAGTGCAAAATACTTATTTGACTTAACAAAAGGACTTAACGTACAACAAATCAGTTATTTCAATAATGATGTGCAAAATAAAATTAACCGGGAAGTAACTTGGGCATCTTCAGAATTTTTTGTCGCGATATGCATTGTGGGAAATGGAGGCTTGCGCTGCTGCTGCAGGGAACGTTCGCGCAGCCGCTTACTTCCTGGTTCGGAATGTAAACACAAGGGGTTTGTTTATGGTGGATGGCACTTCGAAATGGTTTACCGTAATGCAAGACATTCAGGTGAGTAATCACAGAAAGACTTACAGACTCGTGATACTTAGGCTATGACTGAGGTTTTACAGAGTTGATGAAAAATTGGTCACGAAAGTCTCCTGCACCTTTAATTTCAGAGCTGATATCAATCCATTTTCCATAGTTTTCTTGATAATAACCAAAATCACTTAATTTCTTACATCAGTATCTATGGCGTTGTACTGACAGAAACAGTGCTTTTAGTCATTCCATGTTTTCTTTTGTCTGTTTTAGTCACATGATACACACAGGAGTTAGTGCTTGATTGCATAACCATTGTTTCTGATGACTTTTGATGGTCTAATAAATTTTTCCGCGACTGTAGTTAAGAGCATCGATAAGAGAATTAATACGAGAATCGATGAGGAATTGGATCAATGAGCAAAATTGATAATGGAATCGGAATTGTTCAATTCTTATCAATTCCCATCCCTAGGTATCAGTTTCCATTTGCAGAAAACTTGATGATACCATAATACAGATGTGTGTAAACAATGACATGTATATGTAAGGGTAGAGACTGCGATCTGGTAGGATCGGCGATTCTACCAGTAGAAACTCCGATCAGAGTCTCTACTGGTAGAAACTCCGATCCTGCCAGTAGAAGGGTTAGGGTTAGGGGTTAGGGTTAGGGTTCGGATCGGAGTTTCTACCAGTAGAGACTCTGATCGGAGTTTCTACTGGTAGAATCGCCGATCCTACCAGATCGCAGTCTCTACCCTGACATATACTTTATTCAGTGAGTGATAGAGTCTGTGCGTTGAGTCGTCGGCAGTCCTACATGCGTTCCGGTACATGACGTCCCCCCTACTGTTGAGTTTGGAATATAAGTGGAAGATGAAACCCCTTTAATATGAAAGAAAACAGTTTAGCTTTTTGCACAGGGAGACATTTCTATATGATTACTTGTCAAAGTGTAACATGCGACTGAAAACGCACAGTGACTTTTATCAGCGGTTAGACCTCATGAAGGTGTGTTCACAGAGATTTAGAGCTTTTTTTAAGATATATAAATCAATCAATCAATCAAATTTTATTTATAAAGCACCAAATCATACCAAAAGTTATCTCATGACACTTTACATATCGAGTTGGACAAAACCAGACTCTAAGCCAATTTACAGAAACCCAACAGAATCCTCCAGGAGCAAACACTTGTGACTGGTGAAGTGGCGAGGATATACATATATATATATATATATATATATATATATATATATATATATATATATATATATATATTTATATATATATATATATATATATATATATATATATATATATATATATATGAATATAAGTTTATTCCTAATAAAGTACTGGTACTGACCAGATCATCATGGGTAATGTCACGTCCGTCCACCAGCAAAAGTTTTCACATACACATGCTATTCAAAATCTGATATTTCTGAAAATATAGCTTCCACTGTCAAATAATATCAGTAGTCTGTGCACAAATGTATTAGCATTATTTCAACACAGTTCTATGCATTTCTTACAACTTCTTTTTTGACAAAAATGGCCACTTATTTGACCCCCTAAGTAAATTTTAGCCGATATGTAATTTTTTTTTTAAATTATTTATTATATATATATATATATATATATATATATATATATATATATATATATATATATATATATATATATATATATTTATTTATTTATTTATTTATTTATTTATTTTTTTTTTTTTTTTTACATATAGAGCATTTTTACTCAGGTTCTACTTAGCAGTGGGTCATTTGATTGCTGATTCAGTGAGTGGTGGCTCAACCCATGACAAAGTGTGACAAACAGGTCAGTGAGAAACAGATTTTTTGAGACTGAACTGAAATTCAAAAAAAAAAAAAAAAAAAAAAAAAGAATATCAAGGACCAATTTTTATGGAATTTGTTTTTGATTCAGCAGCATGAGACATCGTTGTCCAGTGGCCCCCTCCTTCCCCTAAAACCACCCTTGCAACCACTAAAAAGTATCCAAAGAAAACTGAAATGACGCTCGAAAAACCGATAACAAGGCATTACTATGCTTTGTCACAAGTATTGGTTCAGAGGCATTATGTTTGATACGTCAAGAGAGAATCCTGTGGGTGAGAGGTTTTTTGACCAAGTATTCCAACTATGCCACAAACTTGTCATCACAGACAAGACAAGACAGAAAATTGTCTTTGAATTTATTTTCCAGGCAGAATATTTTTGAAGAGCGGTTGACCATCGAAGAATCAACAGTGGAAGTTAGCTACGTGTTGTCGCTAAAGGTCAGAGCAAGAGCAAATCTTTCTCAGAGGGTAAAGTTTTTGAAAGACTTTCCATATTTATAAAACGTAACAGTACATTGTTTTTCCATTGACATGTGTAGTGGTATTCATCATGTAAAAGTTGATAATCATATAAAGCTATAGAGAGCTGGAACAAACAGCATTTATTATCAGGGTATTTTAGTTCAAAGCATGAACTTAGGTTTTCTGAGCTGACAAACGTCTACTATATTATAAAACTGTCTTGTCATTTTCATGATTATTTTTCCACCATGGAAACAACTGATTTACTCTCTTTCACTTATTGTGTGTTCACTTATGTAATGTGTGGGTATAGCCTTAATTTTTAAAATATTTGTAATTTTATGAATGCTGGTATTTTAACCCTTTCATCCATGAATTATGAGAACATTAATCAAGATTTTTTTCTTTATTCCTCTTTGGGCATTAAAAAAGCAATGTGATTTATTTATTTTTTTATTTTTTTATTTTTTTTTTTCAAGCTATTTTTCATGGAGTTGCAAAAATGTCCACCAGGCTGGACACCATGTGTTTAATTTTTGAAGTAAAGAAACATGTATTTACTGATATACTGTGTGAAAACTATGAAATAAAAACATGAAATGCTGCTAATTTGATGTTTTCTCACATACACTACAAACAAAAAGTTATGGATATTTTTAATTTTTGAGCTTTTTTTTTCAGTTGGGATTCTTGCACAACGCTTTTTACTTTTCTGTGTGAATTGAATTGAAACACATTTTTTTTAATGACCAGACATAGTTTTATTTACAAATGGCAAAAATTACGAAAAAAAAAAAAAAAAAAAAATATCCTTAACTTTTTGTTTGTAGTGTACTCTAATACTAGTCATTACTCACTTCATGGACATAATATGCCAAAAAAAAACAAAAAAAAAAAACTTTTGTCGTTAATTACAGTCTAATAACAATAACAAGGAACTGATTTACACTCAAACATGTTAGATCAGGTTTATCAAGAGCAGCAAAGTTACAGTAATGTTTTCAGTTGCAGTGTTTGTGATGATGCATAAGTGTCCACTGTGTTGGCTGATATGGAACTAAAACAACAAAATCCATGAATACACAAAGAACAGCTGTAGAATAACTGTCCACTGTAGTGACCACTATACATGAAAGGGTTAAATCTTACTCAGGGACAACAGCTGAAAAATAGCTCTTTTTTTTTGCTAATACTGGCACATTTACAGAAATGTTCATTAATGTCAACTGTCTCTGCTAAATAAACAAACAAATAAATAAATAAATATTGTTGAAAAAGAAGGTTGGGAAATATCAGGGTTTCTGCAGGTATCAGCAAATCTAATTCAATGCTTTTTAACGCCACTTTAAACAAATTTAATGCCCATGTCCAACTGCAGATACACTTTTATATATACAGTACATGACAGTTTACCGTCAACAGGCTTTAACCAGGTTCTGAATAGCTCATCCTCAATCACTTCTGCTGAAACTTGCATTTTTCCAACATTTGCTAATATTCCCTCCGCTCTTTCGCCACAGCAGGAGCACACTCACAGCACGTTGCATTCCAAGCATCCAGTGTTATGACTTCATGTACCGGCCATAAACAATAGTCAATTAACTCTTTAATAGGGCACTCATAGAAATACTCTGAAATTCCAAATTTCAACCTTAGTGTGTTATTGGTGGACATAACAAGACCGAAATGTTTCAAAAAAATGTTTATTATCGTGTAGAAAATCAAGGTCAATATAGATACCATATTTTCTTCCTTGCCCACAAGTGGCAAAAAAAAAAGAAAAAATAAATAAATCCAAGATATAAATATAAAAAATACAAGAAAAACACATGTACGGTGAACATGTATTTTACAACATTGGACCAACATAAGTGCTGATCCAGACCCCTGTCCACATCCACATTCTCCCTTTGAACATCATTCCTTACATTAGTACCATTACTTCATGGTACCTAACAAAGCAGGTACACTCACTGTTCATGCAGAGGTGGACCTTACAGACCCTGTAGACTACATTGGACCTGAGATTGTTGACTCACTGTCCTCACTGGAACTGTTGTGTCATTGTGAAAATGACCAAAAATAGTCACTTGCCTGATAAAGGGTTAAAGGGTTCCGTCTGTCAAGCATCACACTATACTTCCAAACAAAATTATTAAATGTTTATTAGGGTGGTCCAACAATCATGGTAAAAAATAAAGTTTCAGATAACCTCAATTAGAACCCTGCATTAGGTTTTGGCGTTCAAAAGATGATTTAGGAAAAAATTTGGAAGAAAAAGGAGATGTTTTAGAGGTTGCACAAGTTGCTTGAAGTTTCCTGGAAATTGACTAATTTTGCATTTTCAGCATAGCCGAGCTGACCTGCTAAGAGAAGCAGCAGTACTATCAAAACCAAGGTTTGAGTGCTTCATCTAGCAATATATGTATGAAGTAAGGCCGCAGACATCTGTGGTACTGAGTGAACAATTGGTTGGCCTGGCATTCTGTGACTCCAGTGTGACACAAGAGCAGAAGCAGCTGATGGTTCACAACATGATGGAAAATGAAGGTTCTTTCAGTTCCACTAAAGCGTTGGGATGGCCTTAATCCATCAGATTATGAAGGGAAGCAGATCGGTGATTTTGTCACCACCAGCACCATGTGTTTGTTTGAAACTTTGGATCTGCCACAAACATTCTTCAGAATTCCTCCAGAAGACTGGGCTGATGATGAAGACTTTCAGAAGGCTGATAAAACTGTGCATTCCAGAAAAGTTGTCAATGATGTTGCTGAAAGAGGGGTGGAGCTTATTCAAGACTGCAACTGTAGCCGAACAAAAAATGAAGATCACAAACAGTACTGACTCCAAGTTGTCAAAGAACACAGGAACATTTTTTGTAATTTCAATAAAGCAACAGTGGTTGCTGGACTTTCTAAGAAACATTTTTATGTGAGCTGCAGTTTGATTTTGAGAATAAAATTACAAATTATTCTAATATTCCTTATTCCTTTGGCTAGTTATGTTAAAGTATATAGAGCAATCTTCACGTGTCTTGTGCAACCTCTAAATATTAATTAATTTGCATAAAATTTGGACTGAAGTAATTTGGCCAGATATGGAACCAAATGCAGAGTTCTAATCCAGAGAAGCTTCAAAAAAATGTTTGGACCACCCTAGTGAATAACAATGCTTTTTTTCCCCATCAAGTGTATTTAATTTTTTAATGCCTCTGGACATTGAATTTAATGCTTTTTAATGCCATTCAAGGCCTTAATTTTCACAAAATCTATTCAGTGACTTTTAATGGTGTTTAATGACCTGCAGAAACCCTGAATACCCTTTTCTGTATTTATATTTGGCTACTTGCAGGGTGCGATTTGTTGGGGGGCCAGAGGGGGGGGTCAACCCCCCCTCTGGTTTTTACATCCCTACTTCTGCTCAATGAATTTCATCCTCGGGGGGGAGGGGCAACCAACCAACTGAAATAACAGGCAAGTTCTGACTGAGTTTTCTTACACTTATACCCTATATTACTGGCACTAACGTTCACCTGAACCGAACTGTTGACAGTTTCAGAATTCACGAACGTCCCCATGCCGCAAGGGGGGGGGGGTGTAATTGCGACTAATTCATGGGGCCCAGCATTTGTGTTTGGGAAAATTTCATATAAGATCTGCTGTATAATAGAGGAATAGAACCCGGGAGTTAGACAATGAAAATATGTAAAGTCTCACTTTTGTATCACGACAAAAAAAAAAAAAAAAACACACACACCCCCCCTCTGGTTTTTTCACAAATCGCACCCTGGCTATATGTATACATGGCATAAATGTAATAATGGATTAGATTTATATAGCACTTTTCTATGAGCGTATGCTCAAAGTGCGTACAGAGGATCCATTATTCATTCACTCTCACATTCTCTTCTTCTAAACTACATCTGTAGCCACAGCTGCCCTGGGGCAGACTGACAGAAGCGTGGCTGCCTATCCGTGCCTACGGCCCCTCCGACCACTGCCAAACATTCATAAACATTCATACACCAGTGTGAGTAGCAGCACTGGAGGCAAGGAGGGTGAAGTGTCTTGCCCAAGGACACAGCAGCACATGGACAGAGTGGGATTCAAACCGCCTACCCTTCGCTTATTGGACGACCCGCTCTACCATCTGAGCCATGGCCGCCCCAAATATACATTTGTATGCAGCGACCAACAGCATCTAGGACTTTCTGCAGTATCATCTGGTGTGGCTCTGTAGAGGAAAATGTTGTACAAGTCTGAGTTAATCCGCTTTAACCTGCAGAAGTTTGTGTAACAGGTTGTAAAGTTACTATTTTTGTGACATCTTGCATTTCTTATCCAAGCAACTATATCGTGGTATGATTTTTTCTCCATCCATATCGATCACTCACTACAGTGGCTGCAGTCTACATGCATAACATGATCCAAATTCCCCCTAACACTCCATAATCTCTGGTATCAAGATTAAAGCAGGATAATATTATAGTGAACAAACCTGAATTCTGACGGGGTCAAACTGAATATTCTACATCAAAGAAACAAAAAGTGTGAAGAAAGAAAATAGGAACAGAAAAAGTCTAGCACCTATAAAAACATCAGAGGGACAAAGCAGATTGAAAGGCTTTTGAAGTGCTACACAAAGTCATGACAAAACCAGGACATGCTGCAATATCTAGGGAGTGCATTGAAATTTTTGTCCACCACTTTTGGGAAAAGATGACAAAAAACAGTGCAACAACAATTATATAAAATATGGCGCTTCTACCTCTGTATACCAGTGCTGTGGATGTATTTCCTATATGACCCATATAGGTTTATGCACTTACAGCAAGCCTTAATGCCGGGTGACAAAAATCTCACAGTATCCATTGTAAATCTCTTTAGGCTTAAGCTGATTTTATTAGATAAACACATAGTTCAATGATCAAGTGTTAAGGGTTAGGATAAAAATTAGCATGCCGTGTTCTAACAGAAACTTATAACACAGCATGTGATGCCATAATAGCGGGAAAACAGGCTGGAGATTGACGTTTAAGCTGTGGGGGAAAATAACTACTTTGAGATCCAATGGAGGAGAGAAAAAAATATATTTGGCTTCATCAAGTCTTGATGTTTGGAAAAAAAATGTTTATTTGATTAAACCATGACGGAAGCCTTTTCCGATTTAGAACCAAATATTTTTAATTTTTTTAAAAATAATTTTATTTGTGGATTTTCAACAGCATAACATGGATGCATCATACAATCTTTACATTTCTACTGTGTTTTTGAACACAAGTCCCCACCCCCAACTTAAATATAAACAGAAACATGTAAATATATTTACCAGAAGACATCAGGATTATGAACAGGAGGCATATAGCATTCATACAAAGTCTAGATGTGAAAACATAGTAAAAGCAAAAATAAATACATAAAATAAAATTGAATTGATAACAATTACACTGGTCTACAAGGAAAATGCTTCCAGAATAAAAGTAATGAAATTTTACCACATGAGAGTCACTGATAAAGAAAAATCAAGTAAAAAATGCTGGTTGGCTGAACTTTCCAAGATACAGCCTTGGGTCAAAATGTGAAATTCAAGAATTAACGAGAGAATGGGTTTGACTCAAAGGAATATTTGTCTCAGAGCTACAAGATCTACTTCAAAACACTGTCTGCACATTAGAATACATTCACTTTACAGGTTCTATTTAGTGGAAGATTTCTAAAACTATTATATAAATGTACATAAACCAATATATATGTGTACAGGGTGGGGAAGCAAAATTTACAATGAACATTTAGTTGTTTTTTCTCAGCAGGCACTACGTCAATTGTTTTGAAACCAAACATATATTGATGTCATAATCATACCTAACACTATTATCCATACCTTTTCAGAAACTTTTGCCCATATGAGTAATCAGGAAAGCAAACGTCAAAGAGTGTGTGATTTGCTGAATGCACTCGTCACACCAAAGGAGATTTCAAAAATAGTTGGAGTGTCCATAAAGACTGTTTAGAATGGAAAGAAGAGAATGACTATGAGCAAAACTATTACAAGAAAGTCTGGAAGATACTATTAAAGAAGAATGGGAGAAGTTGTCACCCGAATATTTGAGGAACACTTGCGCAAGTTTCAGGAAGCGTGTGAAGGCAGTTATTGAGAAAGAAGGAGGACACATAGAATAAAAACATTTTCTATTATGTCAATTTTCTTGCGGCAAATAAATTCTCATGACTTTCAATAAACTAATTGGTCATACACTGTCTTTCAATCCCTGCCTCAAAATATTGTAAATTTTGCTTCCCCACCCTGTAATAACACTTAATCATATACCTTGAAAACATCAGCAAACCGGCACTTTTATCATTTATTTTCCAATTAATCTTATTAAAATACGTAACATTTAGCACATTTAATCTCTGAAGCAAATCATTTCTAAAAAAAACGGTAGACCAGTGTTATACATATATTTAAAAAAAAAAGACAAATAAAATATGTACAATACCTACAGTTATCCAGGTGATGGATGGTGTTTTGTTGTTAAAGTCATGATATATTGTTCATTCTATAAGTTTCTGTGAATTTTAGAAAAGGCTGCCATGATTTATAGAATTTTCCAGTTGATCCTGCTAACGTACATCTCATCTTCTCCATATGTAGTCATTCTTCCACCTCAGAAACATAGCCAAAGTAATGCCGGTTATAAATCGAAAGGATGCTGAAAAACTGGTCCATGCTTTTATCTCCAGCAGACTGGACTACTGTAATGCACTCCTTACAGGTCTCCCAAAAAGCACCACAGACAGACTTCAGCTGATTCAGAACTCTGCAGCTAGGTTATTAACCAAAACCAAGAAGAGAGAGCACATTACTCCAGTGTTGGTTTCCCTGCACTGGCTACCGGTAACCTACAGAATTGATTTTAAGATACTACTCCTCACGTATAAAGCTCTAAATGGAACCGGACCAAGTTACATTGCAAACTCACTGATCGATTATGTACAAACCAGAACACTGAGGTCATCAAACACAGGGTTACTAGCGACTCCCAGAAATATTACAAAGAAAATGGGGGACGCAGCCTTTACTAACTATTCACCAAAATTATGGAATACAATTCCAAAAGACATTAGAGAAGCCAGTTCACTGAATATATTTAAAACCAAATTAAAAACATTTTTATTCTCATTAGCCTTTGAAAGGAGATAAAAATGGGGTCACAATTCAGGAACCAGGAATGTGCGCTGTTTTTATTTTTTATATTTTTATTTTTATTTTATTTTATTGTATTTCTGTTTTTATTTTTTATTGTATTTCAAATTTCATTTTATTTCTTGCACTTCAAAAATTCTATGTATAATCAAATATTTTAATGTGCGATTTTTATTTTATTGTATTTCTCTCAAATTTCATTTTATTTCTTGATATATAATCAAATCTTAATGTATTTTAATATTGTATTTTTTCAATCAATGTGAAGCACTTTGGGCTACATTTTCTGTATGAAAGGTGCTATACAAATAAAGTTTATTATTATTATTATTATTATTATCATCATCATCATCATCATCATCATCATTATTATCATCATCATCATCATCATCATCATTATTATTATTATTAGTATTATTATTATTATTATTATTATTATTATTATTATATGTAAGAATCTCATAACGTCTGCAATCCACTGATCATGTGTGGGAGGGGTTTCCTGTTTCCACCTCAAAAATGTAAGACGTCGTAGAACCAAATATTTTTTAACTGTCTTCCCTGAACCATGAGCATAGCTTTTCACATGGGTAAATCTGAATATTAGAAACCCAGATTAATAGTTTCCATTTGTCAAGACAAAGCAGAGGCCAAATACGAACCAGTGGCTGCAGTGCATGAAAATTCATTGCCACAGCTATTGTATCTCAACTATAATACATTATGAGGTGTTCATTTTAATTATTTATGTGTCCAGTGTATGACTATGTTGTATGGTATTTCTTGTGCTACAGGAACATAAATCTGTTTACTTGAGGGAATGTTGTATTGAGTTTTTACGGTTGAGTTTAATTTGAGGTTATATGCAGAGGCTGGGATAAATCTAAAGGAAATAAATGTCAATGATGTGTCTCCTAATCTTGTAAAAACACAACATGTGCATTAGGGTGCATTATTTCCCTCAGGTTTTTACTTACAGTCAGTCTGTGGTCTAAATTTGTCCCAATGATTGAAGTAGACAGATACTATGAGATCCTATAAATATTTAGTATGAGTGTTCAGTTTCTATACAGCAGTATTTGCAGAAAGACATTGGTTATGAAATATCAGCTGTAACAGACTTTTCACACAGCAGACATTTTCACTTGTTAAGGTAGAAATCACGTGATTGTGATTTTTATCATTACACAGTAAATTTGCCAGTGTAAAAAATGCAGTGTCAAAGTATTTTAATTCTTTTGGAGTAAAATTTAACAAGAAAACTTCCGATGCTGGTGAGAATAATTGGAGTTAACAGAGGTTTTACACTGTCAGCGTCATACGTTCAGTGTTAAAGTAAATCGACTCTCTCAAAGTTAATTCAACACCGATAAGAGCAAGATACAGTCTACTCTCGTTATACCGCCAACTTCCGTTCACGGCCAAATTGGCGGTATAGCGAAAATGGCGTTACAACGGGTTGCGTCCATAATGTGCATGTCTTTACTATATGATGTCTATGCTGCCTCCGTTAACCCGTTCTAATTGCGTTTCTAAATAAATCTTGATTCTGTTATGTTGTAAGGGATCATTTAAAGTGGGGAAACATTTTAAGCATTATTATACCGTGTCGGGAAATGACACCCCATCATCTTGAGGCTTTGGCTTAATCCCACGTCCTCTTCCTGACATCCTGACCTACTGAGTGTTCTGCGATAAATGAACGGTGGCCGTTCCGTAGACCTACTCGTAGCTTGTCGCGATCAGCATCTGGCGCGTTTGTTTCAGTGCATTGTTAAAATTTATGTGTACTCGATGGCAATCACGCTGGCGGTATAACGGTCGGGAAATCAATGGTATGAGTGTTGTTTGTGCATGGAACTGGGCTGGCGGATGGCGATAGGCAGAAATGGCGGTAGCTAATGGAATAATGTTTTGGGGATTTTTGTGCAATGGTTTTGGTCGGCGGTGAGCGAAAATGGCGGTATAACGGCGGGCGGTTTAACGAGAGTAGACTGTACTTTCCAGTGTTAAAAAATAATGACTCTGACAAGCTCCGCCCACCGGTTGGACTCTGGCATCGCCATCTTCCTCGCATCGAAAAACTGCGTTTGTAAGTTTGTGTAAATAAACTCTTGCTTTTGTTATTTCATCCAAGCAGAATCGGCGTGTAAGAATACAGTTACGTTGTCAATGTTGGGTACGTATTTTCAAATACCGAATTTCAAATGGATAAGGTGATATCGCGTTGGCAGCTTTCATTTTACATGTCATTTTATGTTTACTTTTAATTGCAATATTTCATTTTTACTTGGAATAAATTGGGTCCAGAAATAATTGTATCTTTTTTTGGCCCCTGCAGACACTGGGACTGTGGTACATCATATGTAACACTGGTAGAAGGCAGTTAAAAATCAACACTCTTTGGAGTAATTGATTTATCAACATGTAGTGTTAAGTAGGTTTAACACTGGAAAAGTTATTTCTTAACACTTAACTCTTCGGTGTTGAATGTGAATAACACTATGGGTGTTACTTCTCACATAGTGTAAAACTTGATTGACACTAATTAGTGTCATGTAGTGTAAAATATTAACTCTTACTAGAGTAAAGTTGACTCTGGAAATGTAACTCTATGTTCAGTGTAAATTTTACACTTTGTAGATAGGGACCATATGTTCACTGAGGTAGTGTTAAAATTAACTCTTTAAGTGTTATACAGGGTGGGGAAGCAAAATTTACAATGAACATTTAGTTGTTTTTTCTCAGCAGGCACTACGTCCATTGTTTTGAAACCAAACATATACTGATGTCATAATCATACCTAACACTATTATCCAAACCTTTTCAGAAACTTTTGCCCATATGAGTAATCAGGAAAGCAAACGTCAAAGAGTGTGTGATTTACTGAATGCACTCGTCACACCAAAGGAGATTTCAAAAATAGTTGGAGTGTCCATAAAGACTGTTTATAATGGAAAGAAGAGAATGACTATGAGCAAAACTATTACGAGAAAGTCTGGAAGTGGAGAAAGCAACAAAAAACGTACCAAAGCTTTTATTAAAGCTCTCAAATCCAAAATCCTAAAGGATCCAACCAAATCCATGAGAAAAATGGCAATTGAACTTGAGGTAGACAACAAGACCGTTAGAAATGCAGTAAAATATGATCTGAAGTTAAAATCTTACACAAGAACACCAAAACACTTGTTGACAACAGCAACAAATCCAACTTTAGCAATTTTTGGGAATCATGTTTATGGCCGCCTTCTAGCCCAGATCTAAACCCTCTGGATTCTGCTGTTTGGGGCGTTTTAGAACATGCTACCAATAGAACATCACACAGCAATGTCGACTTTCTTAAAGATACTATTAAAGAAGAATGGGAGAAGTTGTCACCTGAATATTTGAGGAACACTTGCGCAAGTTTCAGGAAGCGTGTGAAGGCAGTTATTGAGAAAGAAGGAGGACACATAGAATAAAAACATTTTCTATTATGTCAATTTTCTTGTGGCAAATAAATTCTCATGACTTTCAATAAACTAACTGGTCATACACTGTCTTTCAATCCCTGCCTCAAAATATTGTAAATTTTGCTTCCCCACCCTGTATAAACACTGGCGATCTTACTGTGTATCTGCATCCCAGTTTAGGTGTTGGAACTGTTCATTTTAGTTCATTGGAATGGTTTCCTGATGCATTTAAATGGAACAGAGCCATTGTTGCCATTATCATTAACAGCTCTGCTCTGTCTGCTTCTGTAGGTGGGCTCAGTCCTTATAGCACAAGAGGATCCAGGAGATAATTCACCGTCGTTCTGTGGTTTATTCTCCTGCTTTGTTCCTGAATGAGGCAGTGACTTAGATCTGGAGTTGGTTCCCACACAGGAGATGCCTTAGGTTGGGTAAAAAGGAGAGAATGTGTGTCCCACTTGGGTTGGTTGTAGAAATTGTTTCAGAAAATTTCAGCATCACAGATGTCCAGGTTTCAAAGGGAGAGAATCTGATCTTATATTTATATATAAAACAGTGAGATCTGAATGGATGTTAACAAAGCTCAGATTTCCTGATTTTGGTTTTATTTTTTATTTTTTTATCCTGATACCATAATTCAGCCTTAAAAATTACAAGTTGAAAGGATTTTGTGATTTTTGTTTTTGCAATAATGATTTATTGAAATGGACAGAACACAACTGAACAGATGCTTTAGAAGTTTTTGGTTAGAGCATTGGTTACCCCCTCTGGCTTATGGATTGAGGTTTGTTGTGTAATAGAGAGAGAGGTATACCCCCCCCCCCACCCCAAAAAAAAAAAAAAAAAATTAAATTAAATTAAAATACATAAATAAATAAAAGCTAAATCTTATCAAGTGTATTTTTCTCATTTCTAGTCAAAATATCTCATCACACTTAAAATAAGACATAATCACCTAAAGAGGAACTTTTCAGTGAGATATAAGAACTTATTTTTAGACAATAGATCTTGAAAATCTTATTTCAAGAAATTTTACCAAGATAATTTTCACTTGTTCCATTGGCAGATTTTTTTTTTTTTTTTTTTTTTTTGCTTAACCCTTTCATGCATGAATTATGGAACCTTTGTCAATATTTCCTGAGTGTTTTTGTTCCTCTTTAGGCATGAAAAAAAACAATGCGATCAAGGTTGTTGTTTTTTTAAGGAGTTACAAAAATATCCACTCAGCCGGAGATCATGCATTCCATTTTTGAAGCAAATAAACATGTATTTAAAACCTAATATCAGAAAATGATATGGAAAACCATGCAATAAGAACATTTTTAATTATGCTAATCATATGTTTTCTCACATTTTAACATACTCTAATACTATTTATTATTATATTATATTACTCAACTATTTATTATTCACTTCATGGAGATAATATGCAAAAAAACACAAACTTTTTGTGAAAAAAATAAAAAAACAACAACAACCGTTAATTACAGTCTAATAACAATTAACAATTGCTTTACGTTCAAACATGTTACTGCAGATCAGGTTTGTCAAGAACAGCAAAGTTACAGTAATGGTATGAATGTCAGTGTATGAATGATGCATGAGTGTCCACTGTGTTCACTGATATGGAACTAAAACAACAAAACCCATGAATATACGAGAGAACAGCTGTAGAATAACTGTCCACTGTAGTGACCACTATACATGAAAGGGTTAATTTAAGATTTTTTTTGCCTAATTCAAGCAAAAAAAAAAAATCTGCCAAAACAAGTGAAAATTTTCTTGGTAGGATTTCTTGAGATCTATTGTCTAAAAATACATTCTTATATCTCACTTACAAGTTACTCTTTAGGTGATTATGTCTTATTTTAAGTGTGATGAGATATTTGGACTAGAAATGAGAAAAATACACTTGGTAAGATTTAGATTTTTGCAGTGTACAGAGCTATAAGACCCACCACGTCCTCCACATACACATTCATTGCAAATAACCCCCCCCCATCACACATTTTTTTCGGGGATTGGGGGAGCGGCAAAAAATGTTGAGAAACACTGGCTTACAGAATTGAAAGTATGAATGAAATCTACACAGATCAGTCATTGCGTTACAACCACTGACAGTGACGTGGCAATAACGTTGATTATTTTGTTACTATAGCGCACAGGTGTCAAACATGCGGACTGGGGGCCAAATCCGGCACGCCAAAGGATCCAATCTGGCACGTAGGATGCATTTGTGAAATACAAAAATTACACTGAAGATATTTACAATCAAGGATGTCTAAATGATTTTAATTCAGATTCCACATACAGACCGATTAGATCTCAAGTGGGTGAGACCAGTAAAATACTATCATATTAAACCTATAAATAATGAAAACAGCAAATTTTTATCTTTGTTTTAGTGTAAAAAAGTAAAATTACATGAAAATATTTGTATTAAAAACTGTTATAAAAAAAAAAAAGTGAAAAACCTGAAATGTCTTAAGATAAGTAAATGCAATTTTTCCAATATTCTGCTGTTTTTAAATGTTTTGTGTATTTGTAATTGTAATAATAATAATAATAATAATAAACTTTATTTGTATAGCACCTTTCATACAGAAATTGTAGCCCAAAGTGCTTCACATTGATTGAAAAAATACAATATTAAAATACATTAAGATTTGATTATACATCAAGAAATAAAATTAAATTTGAGAGAAATACAATAAAATAAAAATAATAACAGCGCACATTAAAATATTTGATTATGCATAGAATTTTTGAAGTGCAAGAAATAAGATGAAATTTGAAATACAATAAAATAAAAAATAAAAACAGAAATACAATAAAATAAAATAAAAATTAAAACAGCGCACATTCCTGGTTCCTGAATTGTGACCCCATTTTTATCTCCTTTCAAATGCTAATGAGAATAAAATGTTTTTAATTTGGTTTTAAATATATTCAGTGAACTGGCTTCTCTAATGTCTTTTGGAATTGTATTCCATAACTTTGGTGAATAGTTAGTAAAGGCTGCGTCCCCCATTTTCTTTGTAATATTTCTGGGAGTCGCTAGTAACCCTGTGTTTGATGACCTCAGTGTTCTGGTTTGTACATAATCGATCAGTGAGTTTGCAATGTAACTTGGTCCGGTTCCATTTAGAGCTTTATACGTGAGGAGTAGTATCTTAAAATCAGTTCTGTAGGTTACCGGTAGCCAGTGCAGGGAAACCAACACTGGAGTAATGTGCTCTCTCTTCTTGGTTTTGGTTAATAACCTAGCTGCAGAGTTCTGAATCAGCTGAAGTCTGTCTGTGGTGCTTTTTGGGAGACCTGTAAGGAGTGCATTACAGTAGTCCAGTCTGCTGGAGATAAAAGCATGGACCAGTTTTTCAGCATCCTTTCGATTTATAACCGGCATTACTTTGGCTATGTTTCTGAGGTGGAAGAACGACATTTTAGTGACTTTCTTTATGTGGGACTTAAAGTTTAAGTCTGAGTCTATAATGACTCCCAGACTTGTCACATCTGGTTTGATCCAGGAAGTGAGTTTGCCCATCCTACTCATCAGCATTTCCCTTGTTGCTTTTGGGCCAACAAGCAGGATTTCAGTTTTTTCCTCATTCAATTTCAGAAAGTTCCTGCACATCCATTGATTCATTGCTGTGAGGCAGTTTGTAATGGAATGGATGGCTGTCACGTCATTGGGTTCTGCGGAGATGTATATTTGTGTGTCGTCTGCGTAGCTATGGAAGCTAACATTATGTTTTCTGATGATATCTCCAAGTGGTAGCATATATAAGGAGAATAGTAGTGGACCCAGGCAGCTCCCTTGTGGAACCCCATAGCATGTATCGTGTGTTTGACACGTGATCTCCAAGCCTGACGTATTGGTAAAATTGCAGTTTTTCTTAAGACGTTTCCAGTTGTTCATGTCATTGAGATTTTTGTAGATGTAAACGTTATCATAATTTAATTTGACTTTTTTCACTGTTATTATTTTACT
>NC_043979.1:19040280-19042780 GCF_902148855.1 Sphaeramia orbicularis | reverse complement strand
ATATATATGTGTGTATGTATATGTATGTATGTATATATATATATATATATATATATATATATATATATATATATATATATATATATATATGTATATATATATATATATATGTATATATATGTATATATAAGTACATCAAAAGTATAGGTGTTTAATCATAGTTTCCAAAAAGTAGTATCAGCCAACTTGCTATTATGATGAGAAAAATACTAGTTATTTCAATTATGAAAGAAACCATTTGTGATTCATTCAAGAGTTTGTCAATCACAAGTGCGTCTCTTTATCATACTTCTACTGTATTAGATTATGTATATTATCGCCTTATCATTAGCAGTAATACTTGAAATTAATTAATTTATCCCACATAAAACACCAGTAGATTAACAGGATTAAGTACTGTATTGTAATCATTAAAAGTCATATGGAGAGATGAGTTTTTTTTTTTCTTTATGTCAGATTAAGGTAGAAGTTGCAATAAGCATAATATTAGAATAATTCAACTACATTTGTCCTTGATGAAGGCCCCAACGACTGATTAGTCAGCTAATCTTGTAAATCAGGGCTGCTCTAATGTTTGGCTTTATGCAAGCGCTATCGAGACTAGCGGAAGAAGAGGATGCGCAGTATTACACCCTTCAGTGCTAAAAAATTAATACAGTAATCTAATTGTTCACAGTAATCCACACATGAAATGGTGCACTGGGCCACTGGCGGTCATTTAAGGTCTCTTAGCCTAACTGTTTCATATACTATTAAAGGATAAAGTGGAATTGCATTAAAGCCAAAGAAGGTATTTGATGATTAATGTTACAAAGAAGAAAAATAGAAAAATATACAGTTTTATATCACACAGTATTTCCTGTGGAATTGATCTCTTGGTGTGGCAGTCTGTAATGGGGGGTTTGCGCACGGGTCAGCCGGGGGGTGGGGGGGTGCACGGGGGTCAGCCAGTTCGTACAATGGGTATGCGCAAAGTGCAAGTGAAACTCCGCTGTGATGAAGCTCATTTACCTTTTCCCTACCTCCTGAAACTTTGCAAACTTTCATTTGAGGGGGCAGGATGTTTGTTTATGGGGGCATTGCCTTTCCCTACAAACAGCCCTGAGGCCTATTAGATATTATACATGTAAGTCTAATGTGACGGTGATGATTTTTTTTTTTTTTTAATCAGATGTATGGTGTGGTGGTAAGGATTTTGCCGTGGCTCTGCACCACAGAAAAACCTTTCCAGTGGAAACGCTGTCACACTATAAACTGTCTACTAACGGTCAGCACTGGCTGATGAGTCCTACACCTGATATTGTCCTACACCTGTAGGACATTATGTGGCTGTCATTGAGAGGGTCTGTTTTATCCAAACCATGGTCTTTTATCCTTAAATCTACCTCTAAACATTGTAGTAGAAGTATTAGTGGAACTGAACAAAAACTGTAGGCCACACGCTGAACTTGAACCCCAGTGTGCCATGGGGATGTCCACTGATGGATCCATTCACCCACTGCACCATTAAGGTAGTATTGACTTCTATTGTTGTGACATTTTTGTATGTGTGTAATCACATTATATGTTGTATTGTGTATAATGCTGTTGGTGTCCATTGTAGTTGTTTTTCATTTTAATCTTATATAACTGATCATTATGCTCATGATGACATACATACAATAGATGGTTCAATGCTGATGGAATCACTTAAAAATGCCTGTTTAGGCATACAGTATGCTCTGTAGTCAAACTATTTAAATGTTATATTTAATATTTATATATAAAATAGAATACACTTTTATGCTGCTGTACTAGCTGTATCTGTATTAGTGTACTAATTATTCAGTCTGTTTGGCTTACTTATTCCCTGGTATGTCCATTCAGTGCATGTGTTTTCAGGGTAGGTGTTTGCTTTACTGTCACGACTGAATATCACTCAGTCTCTGAATGAACTCCTCCATGGATCTCCCCCCTCTCCCCCCTCTGCCTCCTTTTTATCCCCCTGTCGGCACTGAGAGTGGTGCAGTACATGAAGCTGCTCAGAGCTGTATCTCATGTCTTGGAGAATGATATTCAGTTTACTGAGATATCTCTGTTACACAGGCACCATCGTCAGAGTGGACTTATTGCAGAAATAGATGCATCATGCCCTCGCCCACCCTCCAAACACATCCATCCACCACCACAATCACACAGTAGTACGAAGCAACAGCTGACACCAAATAGATACAGCTAGCAGGAGCTAGTTATTGTGGAGTGTAACCATGAGATAGAGGTCACTGTTGCCAAAGGGTTGAGAGGCGGAGGGAAAGGAAATGTTCTAACAGTAAATTACATGCTGGATTCACATATTCCATCAGAGGCCTCTGTGTGAGATGGATGTTCTATCACCAATATGGCTTATTAGCCTTTTCACCCACATAAATGAAATGCATTACAGCACACCATTCAGCAAACTGAAATTACAAACCATCTGTATCATGGTTTGTTCGTGATGTTGTTTGCTGTTTTTTTCACA